>NW_017618101.1:57500-187500 GCF_001879475.1 Ipomoea nil | reverse complement strand
CGTCACTCCGTTATGGCCAGATTTGGTTTTATAAACTGTTTTGTTATGGCCAGATATGTTTTTTGACACGAATATTGAAGTGCTCCATGAATGTGGTGAAACGGAATAAATATGAATGGATTTTAAATTTTGGCAACGCGGGTTATTATTTTGTTACAGCATTCTAACCGTCTGTAGTGGCATCAATGAAGTTGGCAAATTCAAGACAAAATGCATTTTCTGTTAACCATTTCATGCGTTTTAAAATGCATATTGAGCCACCATGAGTGGTAATTTAATTTTGTAGTAGTTGTACGCATAAACAGCCACACGTGAGTGGTGATTCTTTCGTTTGATTGTTTGCACGCTGTGCAATTACATTCGCGGTCCGCCTGCAATAGTTTTACCATAAAATGGACTGCACCAGTGTAGTGCTTATGGCAGAGGCTTAATATACAAAACCCCGCGGTTTTGCAAATTGTTGAATTATCAAGGTTTGTAAGATGGGTATCTTGCAATTAGAACCGAGACCTACCCGAGTTTGGTGAAACAGTTCTATCGTCACATGAGTGTGACTAAAGAGGGAGGAAAGTTGGAAATCACCTCAAAGGTGGGAGGTGTGAAAATTTCCTTGACCGAGAAACGGTTGGCTTAGCTCTTGAGTTTGACGACCACCGGGGTCTCACAGTACAGTGGTGATTCTTGGATTGAGACGATTAGCATGGGCTATCAGAATTATTTGAGCTTTTTGTTAGATAGGACAAGTGGTTTTACCCAAGCCACGAGGCCAGAAAGGAAATGGCTTTCTGCTGAGCAAAAGATTTTGGTAATGCGTGTTTCAGATTGTTTGTTGCCTAACAACAATAAAAGTAGCATGTTGAGAAAGTTGGAATGCGCCTTTGCCTTTTGCCTAAAGCATAAAGTGAAATTCAATCTACCCTCCATGTTGCAACACATGGACTACTGTAGGGACCATAACCGTAAAATCCTGCCGTATGGTATGGTTTTGAGTTGAATTTTCCTGAGGAAAGGGGTGAAAGTGGATGGCTATGTGCCCAAGCCTGTGGGCAAAATGATTTTGGATGTCGTGAACCTCCGGAGCTGCAATCTGTTTTAGTTGGAAAATGATGAATACATCACCCTGGAGGAAGTAGCAAAGAAACCCCTTGCTTGAGGAGTTCCTTGGTTGAGCAGCTCGAGATTCCCGTTGGGAAGTTGAATCAGGTAGTGCAGAGTTTAGGGGAGATGAAGAAGAAGAAGAGGGAGGAGAAGAAGAAAAAGAGGAAGCTGAGGAAAGTGACCCCGAGAGTGAGGAGAGCTTGAGAAGAAAAGAGGTGAGGACGAAGAAAGAGAATGATGCCATGACCCACAAGGAACGTGTGGTGGCCCTCCTCCGACAGCAAAATTGGATGATCGAAGAAGTTTTTTCCTTCATGAAGGCTCAGTTGGTCACCGTGAATCAAAGGCTGGATGTGCTGGAAGCTAGCTCTAGCCAAGGTAGAGCCGAGGAAGCTTCTGACGAGGATGCCGAGGATTCGAATAATGATTCCTCCTAGGCTGGAGTTTGAGGTAAGCTCGTTTCATTCCTTGTTTGTTTTGGTTGCCGGCTTGTTGGTTGTTGCTTGTTTAGTTGTTTGTTTAGTAGGTGTTCTCTTGTTTGCTTTGGTTGTTAGCTTGTTGTTTAAGTGCTTTGTTTAGTTGCTTTGCCTCATTTGAGCTTAGTTTGCTCGTGGTTTAGGACTACTGTAGATGGGTGATGGTTGGCCTTAAGTTATGTTAGTGGTGGTGTTGCTTGAGAAGTTTTCTCCGTTACTTTGAAACCTTGCACAACTTTTTATCTTTGGAGCCTTGTTTATTTATACCTTACGATCTCTTGTCGCATCTTTGATTCGTTGCTATCTTTTTGGTAAATCCGTCGTGCCCAAGCTTCGGGGACGAAGCTTCTTGTTATGGGAGATCAGAGGATGTGACACCTCGTAAATCTAAATACTAATTGGGAGTAATTGAAGAATTAATCCAAGCTTTCTTTGGTAATCCATTTCTAAAAATCTGGAAATTTAATTGTTGAGGGACTAAAATTTGACTAGTCACTTAAGTCAATCAAGTGTACCTTGTGCTTTATGGTTTGTTCCCTTGCCCCTTTGTCTTTCCAACCTTTGTAAGGGTAAAAGTGACCTTTCACCCATGAATTGTTGTTCAAGCTATCCCTAGCAAGACATTCCATTCATTCCTCATTCAAGCCTAAGTCCTAAAGACTCTATCATCACTCTAAAAAGAACCTAGCTTATTCTTCAAGCAAAAAGGAGAACCTTCTAGCTTTGCAAGTTCCCACACCAAGATTCCTACTTTCTTCGTTCCAACCATAGGAAAGGGTAAGGTTCTTGGCTATTTAGTGTTTTTAGCCATCTTTTGTGTGTCTTTATCTAACTTAGAATCTTTCTTGTGTTTTGGCTTGTGTAAGAAGTTGGTGAGGAAGAAGAGATCTAAGAATAGGCTTAGGAGAGTGAAAAGGAAGAGGTTGTGGTCTTCAAACCGATTTTCTATTGCTATGAATGATTATTAGCTTCTATATAATGTTCTTGATGTGATTTGTGAAATTTGATGCATGATCTTGTGATGATGCATGTTTAGAGCTTGTATTTAGGTTTCTTGAATGCCATTACTTGGCTTATTCTTCGGTTCAAGTCATATCTTTGTTGTGTGTGAGATTTTGGGTGTTTTGGACTTGAACTTGGCTTTGTTGATGATTTTCCCCGAAGGGAAATTGTGGAGTACAGGTGAGCTCTTTGTGAGTCTTCTTGATGTTTCGTATGTCTAGAACGATGTGTTAGGAATCTACGTTAGGATTTGGGGTCTTGAATCGTGCTTAAGGGTCCAACTTTGTGATTCGTTGGGCTAATATGAGTCCTAAAGGTTCGTTGGAACCATTTTGGTTTACCCGTTTGATGAGCATAATAGTTTGATGTTGTTACGCTTGTATGTGTGGTTTGTTCCTTATTGTTAGGGTTGACAACTCGTGTTGTCAATCATTTGATGTTGGATTGTAATCCTTTGTTGTTGAGTATTGCCTCATGTCTTTGTTGTGATCTCTTGATTGATTCTTATGATGTGGTCTTGTACAAATCGTTGTACCTTTGTTGATACTTGATTAGGGCTATTGATAAGCCTTAGTCTTCTTGATGATGATGACTATGTGTGAATATGAATGAGATTGGTGGTTTTGTTACTTGAGCTTTACTCACATGATTTGTGGTATGTTACTATGATCTGTACGGTACCCTCGTGTACTATGAGTTCGGCGGTATTGTTTGGCAGAAGTTTGGCGGGGGACGACGGTCCCAGACCAGGAAAAGGTTGGACTCAGAAGTATAGGGTGGCACTCGAAGGTACAGGTTGGAACTGTGATAAGGCCGGGGGTAGCCATAAGGGTGGTACTAAGGTATAAAGTTGGAACGTGAATTTGTCATTATGTGGTTGTTTATTTCCTTGCTTATGAGCATGTGTATGATGAACTCTACCTTGTGAATGGTTGGTTGCATCTTGAGTTGTGTTGTCCTTTGTTGTTTATGGTTTTGTGTCTTGTTGAGGTTCATGATCCTCAGTCTTTGTTGAGAGTGTGATGAGTCTTTGATGTTGATCTCCTCTCGGCTTTAAAATGACTATATACTGTATTTCTCAGTCTTAAACGCTTTTGATTATATCTATATATTATGTTATTTAACGCGTATTGATGGGTTACCAGCATTCATCGCTGACCGGGTGTTATCCACATGATTTACAGGTTTTGCTTAGTCCGTAGTGCGCGCTAGATGAGGACTCTAGATAGTGTAGCTCCTATGCTTAGATATTCTGCTTTTGTTGGCCTGTGTGCCTAGACTAGTGGCCTGTGTGCCTAGACTAGTGGCCTGTATGCCTAGACTTATGTTATGTTTGATGATTGTGATAGATTTAGCGTGCGCACCCATAGTTCTATGGGTGTGACATAACACCTTTCTCGGTTTCTAATAACTTCCGTTTTATGTTCATTTGATGTTTAGTTTGCTTATCTTTGAATTTAATTTTTAAAAATGTTGGTAAAATCGGGGGTGTTACAAGGAGTGTCCACATCTAACATGTGAACATGTGCATAATTTCAACCATGAAAAGAACCATTGCTGTTGAATGCAGAGCACCTGTTGAATGAAATATATAACAAACCAATCTCATATAATCAAAGAACAAGGATTGTCATATACTTAGTGTAACACCCCCTAAAACCAAGCTATTTAAAGCCTTAAACATGCAGATATCTTAAACAAAACATTAGACTCAGCGGAAGGCTGAAAGAGGAATATATAAACTGGAAGTCAAAGGGGTGCTATGCCACGCTCATCCAGGGATGAACGCACGGGCTAATATCTGCATAATTCAACATCTAAAACCATACAAGTTCAAGTACTAAGTCTAAACTGGCTCACAGGCCACAAAACACAAGAAGGAGCTACACTAGCTGGCACTAAACCGCGTTCTCGTCTAAACGTCACCTGAAAGAAACACATAAAAGATGGGACGACACCCGGTCAACGAATGATGCCGGTAACCCACCAATAAATGTGAAATATCATACATAGATAAGATATACGTTTGTAAAATCATTTGCGAAACGGAATACTTATATATAAGTTCAAAACCAAGAGTAAGGTCAACACAAGACTCAAAGCACTCACAACAAGATAAGGGAACACATCCCAAGACACGCCAAGAAGCAATAATAACTCATAAGAACGACTCAAGGCATAATCTACCATCACACAGTAGATTAACACCCGACATGCATAACACAAGAGAATAAGGACAAAACCATTGGCAACACATGTCTTTGTGACATCACACGTCACAAATAGAGAAATACACAACAACGGCTACACAAGCCCTCGTGACATCACCCATCACGAGTTGATATACCTTCCTTATGCCGGGTTCCAACCTTATGGCTACCCCCAACCTTATGTCTAGTTCCAACCGTTACCTCCAGGACCCCTGTACTTCTTAGTCCAACCTTTTTTCCTCCTGGGACTGTCGTCCCCAACCAACGAACCACCAACAAGACCACCAATTCATAGTACACGAGGGTACCGATCACACACACGGCAACACATGCCACCCAAGAAATACGTGAACCTTACACAAAGGTCACAACTCCATAATCACGTCATGGCCACCACGAGGACCACTGCAATACGTTGGTGACTAGTGTCCCATACCACTAATCGTGCAATCTAGGTAAAGCCACACACACATCACACCTCAACAGGAATCAATCAACGGATCACAACGAAGGTATGAAACCATACTCGATCAAGGAGTAGATCATAGTCCAACAACAACGATGATTAACACAAGTCATCATCAACAATAGGAAGGTACAAACAACACACACGCTAGTATTTAAACACCGAACTAGCGTGCTTATCAAACGGGTAAACCAAACGTAGTTCCGAAGAACACACAAGACTCATCATGGTTCAACGAATCACAATGTTGAAAACTTAGCACGATTCAAGACACCAAAACCTACAAGGAATCCTACCATATAGTTCTAGACATACGAAACATCAAGAAGACACTCGAATAGTTCCACAAAGAACAACGGGAAGTCAAAAGATCAAATACCGAGTCAAAAGAATCACGGGGAACAAATCCCCGCCAAACCACATCATGTTCCCCGCGGGTGGACCCACGGGTAGACCCCCACTCGTGGTTCTGCCCGCGGGTACACTACCCACGTCCAGCTTGTTCCCCGCGGGTGGGCGGCGGGTAGGCCACTGCCCGCCGTTCTGCCCGTGAGTACATACCTGTACTCCAAATAATCCCTTCGCGGATTTTCAACACCAAGCTCAAATTCAAGTCCAAAACATGTCAAATCTCACCAAATACAACAAAATGACTTGAATCAAAGGAATAGTCAAGCAATGGCATACAAGAACCCTAAACACAAGCCCTAGATATGCATTTTCACAAGACAATGCATAAACACTCACATTTCATAGCAAAACACACGTAGAATCCAAGAAATCATCATATAGGTAAGCAAAATAGATTTTGTAGAGCATGGGTTACCTCTTGTACACAAAAACCTTCACTTAACACTTCACCAAGTTCCTAATAAAGCTCACCTTCCAAACCCACTTCAAGAACACACCAAAAGATCATAAAGATTCTATCTTTAAGAAAAGACACCTAAGAAAACACTAAAAACACAAGATGAACATAGATCTTACCCTCCTAGATGCACAAATATATGAAAGGTAGAATCTTGGAGACAACTCTTGAAGATTTGACAAAGCTTCAACTTGGCTTGGAAGAAAAGCTATCTACCTTTTTAGAGAGAAGGTAGAGCTAAAGTTAGGAAAGTGTAAGGAGAGAAATGAGGGTTGTCTACTAGGTTAGCTTGCATTACTAACACAAGGTGAAAAGTCATGACTACCCTTACTAACATAAAGAGGTGTAAGGGAACAAGGGAAGTCCTTACAAAGCCTAAGGTACACCCTTGACTTTGGGGTTGACTAGTCAATTACTAGTCCCCGACTATTGAACTTTCAGGAATTTAAGTAATTAAATTACCAATTGGTTTATGATTAATTATTTAATTAATCCCTTAATTGAATTTGGATTACGGGGTGTCACACTTAGAGAAAAAGGTAACAATATAAGAATTAACAGTAAGATATGGTCCTTTTCAACAATAAGCAATTTCCCTTTAAGATGCACAATTCTAATTCAACCATTTCAATTGTATAGTCACTGTATAAAGAACTACGACTATATATGAATAAACTAGTAGCACAATAAATTAATTTAACCTGAGTCACAACTACTTAATGAAAACAAAAATATTTTTTTAAGCAAACCAAGATACCTTGCACTGCCATAAACCCACGGCAGTGGTGCATTGTGATAAACCCCCGGGCACTCACCATCATGCCATAACAGAGCCCCACACAACAATCTAGTTTTTAAACACAGAGCCCCACAATTGCAGTGCACCACTGCCGTGGCGCAATATTATTAATACTATGAGCTTAATTTTGTAGTGCCCTGATAGTCCCCCATAGCAACTGAAACCCCAATTCAGAACAAGAATTCGAAAACCCAAAATTGCACACCACAGTAAACAATTACGGAAAACATATAGAATGCACAACCACAATGCATGGCACCATTAATGATCACTAATGCACCCGAACTCGGCAATGACATGCAAGCCGGTAGAAATGGTTCTCAAGCCACGAATGCACACAAGGAACAACCCCAAGTCCAATTCGAGCAATCAGGTCAACTAGGAATTACATTCCCAGAATCAAAACCAAAACCCCCAGAAAAAAGAAGACTGCATTACTAAGAATATAACCATAAAGCATAAGAACCGGAACTAACCTCGCTGAGCCCACCGGTGCGCCGCCCGTCGCGACCCTAGAAGCTACCCCGCTCGCAGCCCAGTCCAATGCATCACCCGTCGTGGAGGGCGAAGGCCGGCGACAAGCCCGGCGCTTGAACGGCCGTGTGGCCGATTGCACTCTGTGAGCACTAGCCGAGACCGGTGTCGCCGGCGCGAATAGATGGCCGGACGCACTCCTCTCCGATCGGCGACCACAATTGGACCTAGACATCACTAATCGGGCACCCCTCGGGAGAGACACCGCTGAGGTAACGGTGTACACATGATAGAGAAGCGATAGAGGAAAAACAAACCACACGCACGGAATAAAGTGGGGGATGCAAAATACTAAAACGGCCCTATGACCTCTATAGCCCAAAAGATAGCTTGTATATAATGCACAGGGTGACATGTGCACTCAAATTAGAATGCAATCACAGCCATGCATTGATCAGTGAAAATGAAAAGCTACAAGCAGTGCACATGATAATAGAAGTTCACACCTGATCGAACTGTTTTCTATATATATATACTAGTTTTTTTATAATGCCCAATGTTTTTTTAAATAAGTACTTTAAAGTATATCAAGACAACATTATATTGGAATTGCTCATGCATAGATAATTGAATGTTAAATTTGCGTATTTAAATAGGCAATTCTAAGTTTACAAATGCAAGATAATATAGTCAAGATTGATTATAATTGTCAATAAATAATTGTATAGGTATGGTTGAAACCAAATACGGGACATAAGGGAAAGCATTAAAAATTACGGCATAAAATTTTAAATATATACTAATATTAAAGAGCTAACTGCTGATTGTCAAACAAGGGCATTGCGAGATAGTTTTCCACTTCAATTTGTTGTGTGATTTGAATACTCTTTTTGTCAATAAATCCCCCAAGTAGTTAATATGATTAGCTTAATTTATTGGGTATCACTAATCAATTTCTGTTAATTAGTTATACTACAGATAAAAAAGTAGAAAAGAATATATTCTATTAGGAATTGTATTACACTATTTTACAATATTAGAATACGAATTTTAATATAGAATAATAGTACGAATAGGAAAGTAGAAAACAATATATTAAAATCCGAGGATTTTGGGCGGGAAGTTAAGTCCAAGATTTTGTTTTTATATATAGTATAGATATAGATTATTTAATATTTAAAAATTATAATTAAGACTTACGTACCTATTTAAAATATAATATGCTTAAAAAAATTATATACATATGTGTTTTTTTTTTTTTTAAACCATATAAGTTTTTATTAAAAAATTATTAAAAATCATTTATTTATGTGTTTTTTAATTTTAATAAGGTAATAGATAGTATGATACCCGTGCAATTATAATATTTTCAGAATATTTGGATTCATATACAATTATATAAATTATAAGAACCAATATTATATAGTGCAATTGATGAAATGAGTTATATAAATTATGTTTTCTGATGTTATCCTTGCTTGATTTTCATTTATACAATTAAAATTTATAAACTAAGTTGGCAAATAGGTCTAACATTTTTCATTGGTTTGTATCAACAGTTTCATGAATATATTATTAACTTGTTTTTTACGCGGTTTGCGCGAATAAGATAATGCCCAATGATTATTTTTAAATAAGTACTTCAAAGTATATCAATACAATATTATATAAGAGATATTCATGCATAGGTAAATAAATGTTGAATTTGTTTATTTAAATCGGTAATTTAAAGCATATAAATGCTAGATAATATGATGAGAGATTAATTAATAAATGTCACTAAAATAAATGTTTCCAACTTTGTAATAACGCTAGTCAAAATATTTAGTCTAAAAGCGATAGTCTAAGTAAATACTACTTTCGATTTAAATTTCTCTAATTCTTCTTAATTCTCTTTTTCGTAACATTGGCATTGTCTTCATCTTTAGTACATGTCTTTTTTTTTTATTTTTTTTTTATTGGTAGTGTGTCATGTGCAATTGGCTTACTGGTGGTAGCATAGAGGGATTCATCATGCAATGAGATTATGGTGTAGTAGGAAGCTTTAGTTTTGTCTTGCTGTGTATATGACTGGAATATTTGTTGTACTACGTGTAAAACTATAACAATAGGTATGGAACGATTTAACCAATACTTTAATCGGAAGCATTAAAGTACTAACCTGATTCCATGAGAGAATGATGAATCTTTCAATCCTTTCTTCTTCACAACTTCTTTCTTCAAGTTTGCAGAGTGTTTTTCAGAATACTTTTCCCACTGGTCTTTCACGTTAGTTTTCACAGTGATAAGATAGGAAAATGCTTATGCCCTTTTATATTGCCTTCTATACATAACTATACATGGACCACAGAAAGATTAGAATAAAACATTCTAACATTCTCCCACTTGGTTCATGTGTATCATTGATGGATCGGACTAGGATAACTTTAATTCGCAAAATAACCCAAAACATCAATGAACTTTTACATAAATTAAAGTTTAGCTAGATCATGGCGGTCGCACGTTACTTGAACAATATGTTCCCTTCCATGCATCATAGGTCAACTTTAATCTCAATACTGACAACCATAGGTGCAAACAGAGATATTTAATTGAATTCAACCAAGTCAATAACATAAAACTGAAAACAAAATTACAATAATAACAAGGCTCTATCCAAAATTTCCATACTCTCCACATGACAGGAGAAGACCTTCGGTGCTAAACCTTTGGTCAAAGGATCAGCGACCATAAGTTCAGTTTTTATATGCCAAATTGACACTCATTGATTCTGTACTTCTTCTTTAACTGACAAGTATTTCAATTCCATATGCTTAGCACCCTTAGATTACTTGTCATTCTTATAGACCAATCAAACTTCTTAGAGGTTAGTTCCGTCATCAGGTTCAATTCCCTGCAATTGACTTATCTGCTATTTCAGACATAGATAGCTCTTTCACTGTTTCCAAAAATTCAGATGCCATGTTCACTTTTTTGCATCATCGGCCTCACATTTTCTGCCATGGTAATTTTCATGAGGTTTAAACACATTTTATTGGACCTCATCCATCCTTCATGGTATTCCTTATCTTCTTGCGGAAAGGTCTAGTCCGTGAGGGCCGCATGTTCCTTTGTGTTTAAGGAAAGGTCTAGTCCACTCAAGCCCAAGTAGAATTGGACTTGCTCGGACCAGTCTTGATAATTGAGGCCATTGAACCTCACAACAGCATTAATTGAAGCCGAGAATTGAGCAAAAGCTGAAATTTCATATTTGCACTTTAATGTTTTCATAAAAAGCGTTTAAACAATTCAGACTTTCATAACTTTAAGAGATGCCAACAATACACAAAAGAATAATAATAATAATAATAATAATAATAATAATAATAATAATAATAATAATAATAATAATAATAATAATAATAATAATAATGATAATAACAATAATAATAATAATAATAATAATAATAATAGTAATAATAATAATAATAATAACAATAATAATAATAATAATAATAATAATAATAATAATAATAATAATAATAATAATAATAATAATAATATAATCAAGTACTAGTCAAATAAGCAAGTCATCTTTGGATAAACAAAGCTATTTGACAAAGCACTAAAATTATATTCTTAAAGTATTATAAATTATTTGCAGTGATTCAACTTTGGGCAATCTCATAGCAATATAATTTATAATTAATATAATTGTCATCTAAGGCATCTCAATGATTTGGGCAAAATAAATTTTATTTTTAATCAATATCTATCACCATCTAGCCAGATCACTTTGGTGACTAACAAGCTAAAAAAAATAGACATCCTTAATGAGTGAAATAGAATTTTATTTCCATTACACAACATTCATTTAGTCCAAATTTTATATAACAGGCATGGTTACTTTGGTGACTCTCAGAATCCTTAATAGACTAAAAACAATTTAAGTAGGAAAATTTTAATTTATTTTAATCTAATTGTTCCTTAGCCAGGCCACTTTGGTGACTAACAAGCTCCTCACAACAATAGACAAAATAACAACAATAATAATAATAACAATAATAATTTGAGAGCCATACAAATCCAGGAATCACCAAACCATAATAATTCATGAATCCAACAAATCTTTTCTTCTCAAACTATCATCCATAATAATAATAATAATAATAATAATAATATATTATTATTATTATTATAAAAAAATATATAAAAAAAAATAATGGGCTTAGGGCTCTAGCCAAATTGGCTAGAGCCCTTCACAGCCCATCAAAAAAATAATGGGCTTACGGCTGGAGACGAAACGGCTACCGACGGTCACCGGATGTCTAACCGATGACGGGATGATTCAAGCACTGTTAATTCTTAATCCATCAAAACATTCTTTAATCCGTCGAGACCATTCAAAACTTTAATATATGTATATAACCATAATATGTATGCACATAATTTCAATACAAGATTAACGCATAAATATACATATACACAAATTGAAATTAACACATATATATATACACAAATTTCAAAACAAAATAGGTAAATCATTATACCTAACCTTGCTCTTGATATCACATTTAAAACTATAACAATAGGCATGGAATTATTTAACCAATACTTTAATCGGAAGCGTTAAAGTACTAATTAACCTGATTCCATAAGAGAATGATGAAGCTTTCAACCCTTTCTTCTTCACAACTTCTTTCTTCAAGTTTGCAGAGTGTTTTTCAGAATAATTTTCCCTATGGTCTTTCACGTTGGTTTTCACTGTGATAGGATAGGAAAATGGTTATGCCCTTTTATATTGCCTTCATTACATAACTCACATCCCAATATTGATTATTGAAATTATGGCAATAATGGCCCTAAACCAAATAATTAAGTAGCTTAAATAGCCCTATTGAAAGCCAAAGAGAGGGGAATAATAACCCCTGATCTGTTACATATTTTATTCTCATTACCTATCACAATGAGATTTTAATTGTCCAGACCACTTAATACATAGACCACAATAAGATTATAATAAAATATTCTAACAATATGAACTCGTTATCTTACAAGCACATGTTGATATTTGGTAGTGATAGTTTTTTCCCTACATGTTTCATGTGTTATGAAATGCGTGTCGTAGGTTAGCATGTGTAAATATTGAACAAAATATTAATATTTATTATATTTGTATAAAATACTCGTTAAATAAATATATATAACATATTTTGTATTATAACTTAGATATTTAATTACAAGATAATGTCTCTTAAAAAAAAATGTTTTTTATAATTGTTGTCTAAATCCATCTTTCTAAATCTATAAAATGATCTAAATATTTACAATTAACTCCAAAAAACTTGGACAGCATTCCTTTGATAGGAAATTTTATATCATACGTTATTTAATTAGTTGTGGTATTAAGTTATTCAACGTCATAGAGAGATTACATAGTATGTAGCCCAAAAAAAAAAAAAAAAACAAAAAAACAAAGAGATTATATAGCATCGATCTACTTTTTGATTATCTATTAGTTGTTTACTTCATTACGAAATTTAGATTGCATTATTTGTGCTCATTTTTTATTCTTATTTTGTTTGAATTGATGTGTCTCTTAAAGGTTTTTGTTTATTTTTTTTATTGTTGATTATACACATGTATGTATATACGTATGTAGTAATATAATAAATTAATATACAGAAGAAAAAATTTATGTTAGTATCAATTAATTAATGTGTATTAGTATATACACTGCTGGAAAATGCTTAAATTCTGACCACTTTTCCGACCACCCACAAAAAGGGTCGGAAAAGGTGGTATTTTTTTAATTTTCCGTCAAAAGATTGGGCTGGACGAAAAAATATTGAAATATTTTCGCCATTCGAATTTTTTAAATTGATATTCGTTGTTCCGACCACATTCAGTAGTCGGAAATACCTTTACAGTACACATATATATAGGCTAGCTAATTTATTCTCCGCTCTCTTTCTTTCTTTCTTTTTTTTTTTAAAAAGACACCGCTCTCTTTTTTTTTTTTTTGAAGACACCGCTCTCTTCTTCTTATTCCACTCAAGTCTCTCACAGCAAATCTATTGTATTCATAGAAGCCGTCGCTTTAGCTGCTTCTTCCCGCCTCCCCCACCAATAGCAGATCTTCGTCTCCTTCGTCTCTGTAAGCATTGAAAATTTAAATAATATTATCGGACCGTGGTGGATATTTAATTACTAAATTAATTACTTTAATTAGGCTAATTGAACTAATATTTATTTAATTGGGTTTATTAAATGGCCCATTGAATAATTAATTAGTTTAATTACTTAATTAAATGTAATTGGATATTGGATTGTTCGGCCCGAAATGGTGAAATATTTAATCGAGTTGGACCAGGCTGCTTGGATGAATGGGGTTGCCTAATTAGCGGGCTTGACTTGGTCTTGGCCCACTAAAATTATATGTGGATTATATAATTTTGAGGAATTTGAATATTTGATATTATTTGGAAATTTAATGAAATCATGAACCTGGACACAATGGTGTCCCGGTACATTCCTTAATTTAATTAAAGTAATTAAATTAAATGAGGAATTAAGAGTTGGTTGGAGATTTTCCCTCACACTCACCACTATAAATAGTGGTTTCATTTTCAAGAATTAGAGCTCTGGAAATCTGCATATCGAAGCTCTGCCGAAATCTCTCCAGGATATCGTCTGGAACACGCCCGCAGTTGTACTGCGTATACCGCGCTGAGGAACACGCCACTTGAACACCGGAAGCCCTTCTTTGAAGATCAAGCTGCATATTAGCCCTTCATTGAAGAACAAGCTACATAACTCCGGAGGTCCTTCAGCAAGGAACTACTTCCAGTTCGGCATACTCCCGAACTCGGCATACTTCCAGTTCGGCATACTCCCGAACTCGGCATACTTCCAGTTCGGCATACTCCCTAACTTGGCATACTTCCAGTTCAATATACTTCGAACTAGGCACACTTCCAATTCAGCATATTCCGGATTCGGCATACTTCCAACAAAGAACTACTTCAAGTTCAGCATACTCTGAACTCGGCACACTTCCAATTTGGCATATTCCGAATTCGGCACACTTCCAATAGGCATACTGCTAGTAGAGAATCAGAGGACTTCTCATATATAGATGAGAGGGACAGCTCTGCCTCTCATCTCTCTACTACTACTATATCTCAACCTGCGCATCAAATGGCATCGAACAATCCCATGTTCAGGAGGACCTATGCCCAAGCTACCAAGTCCAAGTCTACGCCTGTAGCTAGCCCTGGCACAACCCAGAAAACGCAAGGTCCGCTGACAAGGAACCGCGCAAAGGATTTGGGGGTCCAAGTGCCTGAACCTCAGTCCATGGCACGACGTGTGGTTCGAAGACTCGACAAGGCCCCTGCTGCCTCAAAGGCAATAGCTTTTGCTGGAAATCCACCCTCTCCCAAGGGAGCTACCGATGATGGTAGTCCAACTTCTATGCAAGGGAATGCTAGTAGTGGGAGCACTTCCCCCGTAACTCCGCCACATCCATTATAGAAGGCTGCACCTGAGTGGTCGCATGTCTACAACGTCATGCCGGCCATGGCGACAAACACAGAGTCTGTGGAGGAGTAATTAGCTAGAATTGCTAAGTCTCTGGAAGGAATGGCTGTCACTCTCCAAAATCAAGAGAAACGGCTTAACACCCTCGATAATAGGGTAGGAAGAAACATGGAGGAGCAAGGAAGCCGTGCTCCAGGAAAGCAACCTGAAGGGCATGAAGAGGTTGGTCAGCAATCACCACCACCTCATGTTAGCCATGTGGTAAGAGAAGCTGCTTCCCACTTACCTGCAACTGAGAAAACTATTCCAGTTACCGAAGGCATGATACCGGTGGATCAGTTGAAGGACTACATAATGGGGGCCATCAAAGGCAAGTTGGATGAAGGCCAACCTTCATATTCCTATGCTAAGCCCTACACACAAAGAATTGAGGAATTGAAAATGCCTACGGCTATCAACCTCCTAAGTTCCAGCAATTCGATGGCAAGGGAAATCCCCGACAGCACATTGCCCACTTTGTGGAAACATGCAATGATGCAGGGACTTATGGCGATCTGTTGGTAAAGCAGTTTGTCCGTTCATTAAAGGGAACTGCGTTTGATTGGTACACTGACCTTGCGCCCGGCTGCATTGATAGCTGGCATGATATGGAACGTGAGTTCTTAACCCGTTTCTATAGCACAAGGAGAACGGTTAGCTTCTTGGAACTCACCACTACTCACCAATGGAAGGGTGAACGCGTCGGTGCCTACATCGAAAGGTGGAGGGAACTATGCCTGAATTGCAAAGAAAGAATATCCCAAAGTTCTGTAATTGAGATGCGCATCCAAGGAATGCACTTTGAACTCTCCTATATCCTACAAGGGATTAAGCCAAAGTCCTTTGAGGAGTTATCCAGTCGTGCTCACGACATGGAGTTGAGCATCGAAGCCAGCGGAGGGCTCAACATATTGAACTTGCCTAGCTCCTCCAATGCACCTGGAAAACAAGAAGTTAAAAAGTGGAACAAACATTTTCCAAAGCAGGAAAAGAAAGAAGTGATGAATGTGAATGTAACACCCCGTGTTACGGCCTTCAATCCCGGATTAATTATTAAATTAATCCCATTAATAATAATTAAATATGATTTAATTCAGTTAGGTTACCGTCCACCATGAACCGTGGACCCTTGCCTAAATTAGAGTCCTAAGCCTATTAGGAATAAAGAAAGTAAACCCTTTACTATTCAGATTCTAATTAAGAATCCTAGACCTAGTTATCTATTAGGAATAAAGGAAGTAGGCCTTTTACTATTCAGACTACGATTAGGATTCCCTTTAATTAATTAATATGGTCCACTATGGACCATGGACCCTTATCCCTAAACCCAATCCTTAGTTCCAAAAGGAATAGAATTAGCAAGCCTATAATATTAGTTCCTAACCAGGACTCCTAAATATATAAATAGGGGACTTAAGAGGCACCTAGAACCCCCCACCACAATAAACGTTCCACCACCCCAAAGTGCTCCAAGAATCCCCTTAGAAGAAATCAAGAAAGCAAGAAAGCTTAAAGAAAGACCCTTCATAGCCAAGGAATTAATTAAGGCTAAGAGGTAACCCATGTCTCAACAAAACCTATTTTCATAGCTATGATGCCCCCTTAGGGTTTCCCCATATTATTGTGTATTAATGGTTTGTGATGATTATTATTGATGATTGATATGATGATCCCATGAGGGATCTTGATAATCTTGATATTGGGAGATTCTTTATGATTATATGGAGTTCTTGATGATTATGTGTTGTTCTTGATAATTGTGTGATGTTCTTGATGTTTATGTGTTATTCTTACCGAATCTTGCAATTAGAAGACGAACCGTATTCTTGTTGATATAAAAGTGATTAGAACCCTAGGTTGTATCGTATGATCTTATTCTTGGATTATCGGGTGGGGGAAATCGCATGTTTGGGTGTTGATTATATTTAGAAAAGCATGATAGGTTATGTGCCGTTCGTTTCTTGTATTTGATTCGTTAATTGTCTACGTGTTGTTGTTAATTGCGTTGTAAAGTGTCTAAGCATGGTTTCGGGTTCCACATCGGTTCCCGGGGTGAAAAGTGTTGAAAAGAGTCAGTGGGGGGTAGGTGGGGGTAGGGGACCCGCCACCTACCCGCGGCATTCACGGGCAGTTCCGGCAGCGGGCAGCCGACGGGCGGGCAGCTGCCCGCCGGGCACCCGCTGCCCGGTACAGTGTTACCGGCGGGCAGCCGGCGGGTGGACCCCCACCCACCGGCTCCCCGCTGGAATTTCCCCCCCCTCGGGACCCCGGCTTCCCCGTTTGATGTTTCCCCGATCCCTGTGGTGTACCAACGGACCCCGTTTGTCGTGCCTATGTCTAGTTTGATATTTCGGGTACCGTTCGTAGGTTTATGAGTCTATTATATTGCATGCTAGTTGAATTGGTATCCCGTTGACCTAGGTGGAAGAAGTATGACCCCCTTAGGACTATTCTTAGTACGTGATGAATCACGCATAAGGTTGTTATACGCTTTATCCCCCTTCCCAATGTGTAATGTGGGTTGCATGTGCTTGCTATGTGTTATGTGTGCGTGTTACCCCAATTCGGTTGCGATCGGATTGGTTATCCTGAGCTGCGGTTCAGAAGCCGGCTATGGTCAGATGGGAATTCCTGGCTGTAGTCGGATGACGGTATCCTAGGCTGCGGTCCAGAAGCTGGTTGTAGTCAGATGGGAATTCCTGGCTGCAATCAGGTGACATCTTTCCTGAGCTGCGGTTCAGAGGCTGGCTGTAGTCAGATGGGAATTCCTGGCTATAGTCAGATGACATACTCTCTTGGGCTGCGGTCCACTGTTTGGTTGTGATCAAACATTCTGATGAGCTGCGGTTCATCGGTCGGTTGCGATCGGCCTCCCCGTGTTGCGATACGGGGCATGGTGCTGTGGGGCCGTGTCAGAGCTATATGCGCTGACCCGCATGTATGGGCATGCGAGTGGTCCTGTGGCGCCAACAACGTGCGTTATGTGTTGTGATATGGACGAGTTGTGATTATGAGTGTCTTGGGGGATGTGACTATGGGATTTATATTGGGGATTGTTCATGTTGGGTTATGATCATTGTTTATGCTCTGCCTTACCTGCCTTATCTGTTGTGAACTGCACATGCTCGTTATAACTGTTGCTTGTGTCTGACCTTATCTGTCGAGTCATTCCCGGTTTTAAAGCTAGATTCGTAGGATATATTCTCATGCTCAAAACGGTTTTCGTATATCTATATATATCTCTATATGTATTGTATTTCAACGCGTTGGAGTGGGTTACCAGCATCTCTCGCTGAACAGATATATTTGGCTTTCAGGCACAGAAGAATAAGTCACTGGAGAGCGCTAGTACTCGGAACGTAGAAGTAGTTGGTCCCCTTTCGGCCTGCGTGCCATATTATGCATTTAAATTATTGAGGATATTAGTTAGTTAGCCTGTGCACCTGGGTTCTCCAGCTCAGGTGTGGCATAGCACCCCGTACACTTGTATTATGTTTTGGGATTTAATGAGATAATACCTTTATTTTATAAGTTTTAAATGTCTTGAAAATCTGGGGTGTTACAGTTGGTATCAGAGCTTAAGTTTGACCCTAGGATAAGACTCTTAAGACCGAACTCTAGGACACTAGGCTTGAACTCTAGGTACTTAGGAACATAGGATCCAGGAATCTTAGGACGCGCAGTGAGATTGTGAAACCTACACATAACCTCCCCTCACTTCATCCCTCTCTAACTTAAAGGAACCTCCCCCTACGCTTACCACACCAGGTAAGGGTGCGAATAGATAAGTTTACTTCCACAACTGGGTAACGTACACTTACCCGATAAATCGCCTTGCCCTAACTCCCGTCAAAAGACTTGACAAGGACCCTGACCAAAGAAAAGGAAGATTTGGATGACTACTAAGAAGAGGCGTTACAGTCAGGACTGCTAAAAGGGACGGACTGCAATACGCACCAACCCAGGGTAACCACGGTAACCCCCGAGTCAGACAAATGACATGCACCTTCCGACAAGTTGCCTTATCTCGGCAAACCCAGGTTGCGGCTACAACAAACAGGAAGGAGAACTAGGACACCTATTAAAGTAGCGAAGGAACGACACCATTAGTCGAATCCTTGGGTGCAAGGTAAGTATATCGCGACACCTTGCGACCCCACCACCCCAATTTAAAATATCATCCGCCCTGAAACCCCAGCATCTTGATACCCCTATTTGTTGAAAACTCCCACTCCGAATCCTTAATTACCTTAAGAGCAAATTCGCAACCGTCATGACCTTGCTCACCCTTTGTTACGCTTAACCCAAACCCTCGGAAACCCTAAATTGTTATTGCCCTTACTCTAAGTTCATATCCCCACTCCGTTTGGAAACCCTGTTAAAAACCGTAGAGCAGCATAAGGCCCTTACCCTACCCAGGGGCGTGAAGAACCGACATTCATTGATTCAATATTAAAATAAGTTGTTAGATAGGAATCAGCGAAGTAGGTGGAGGTTACGATTACGTATCACCCCACCCTTGCACGAAAACCGTGAAGGCTTCACGAGAAACCATAGCCTGTACGTACGCCACCAAAGAACGCCATGCGTTGACAAGAGCGGGCAAAACAAATACGTTCAATGTGTCAGGGGCCCTCGCTACAGAAAACATCGTCAAATAGGTGCAACAGGCCGAACCTCGAGGAGGACATAAATCCTTGCTAAGAATTTCATCCACCAACGAAGGGATGAAACCCAAATAGAACAAGAAAGACTAACCCGAAACCCCCTTACCCTTAAGAACCCTCGGCAAGGATTAGGAGTCAAGACCTAGGGGTTTGACCCACTAAACCGACTGGGTCCAGACTTCTGGACATCCGAGGGGAACGTGCACGGAAACCATCACGAGAATTCTCCTGGAAGCCATAGAAACGAAGGGGACTTCGACACGGGAAGAGAAGATCAAACGAAAATCTTAGAATCAAACAAAGCCAAGGAAAAGGGATCACCAGTTCGACTGCATGCCACAACCAAGCCCCAAACAGGCATAATCACTCGAAGCCAAGAGTCCTTAGCCCATTTCCCTCCCCTTGCCAATCAAGTACCATTTCGTTAAAGAATCCGTCCTATCACTTCAAACCTCGCTCTTGATCCCTCATTACAGACAAACCCATACAAGGTGGCAACCTTCCTTCCTGTATTACGACCTTGAGACATCGACCCTATCCGCCCCTCGACTTTGAAACCTAGCCCTTGCACTTCTTACACCCCTTTAAACCCAGACCAAGAAAACATAGATATATATATGTATGTATATCTACCTCTAGAACTCGTGCTTAAGGATCAATGAACATTGTACGATGGGTCATCCTATGTATCCAAGTCCCTTTTATTGTGCACAAGGGCATGGGACTTGTCAGGACATGAATCTGTGCATTTTTGGGGTCTTTCCCGAAGGAATTGACTATTCCTAGTCACTTTCCCGCGGGTCCCCAACGGGTCCTTGACGGGACCTTGGCGGGTCCTTGGTAGGAGCTTGGCAGGCGGACGACCGCCCACCTCGCGCCCACTGGTACAATGTGCTGATTTCTTAACCCCTCATTTTATTGATTTGTGGTGCACTTGTGTGCCTCGATTGAGGAATGTGAGTCTTGGGTAAGGAACCATGGACCCCCCAAACATAGTGTCCTACGTAAATGACCTTGACGCACGAGACACCATCGGGAAATCACAATCAATTACATTGCACGAGTAATTGAAATCGGATCCTACGATACAACCGACTAGGGATGTTTGGCGTAAAGGATTGCGCAAACCAAGGAGGCGAGTTGGGAACTCGTACTAAGAACCCACGAAAACCTTAAAAGTCAAAATGCTACGGAGGGACCGGGACTCCTCCAAACCATGGACATCGTTCGAGCAAATCAGAGGACTCCTTACAAGTTGTATGGAATCAAGAACTACGTAGCCCATGGTGCTAAGCAAAAGGGTGAAGAACACATTCGCGCCAAGACTTCAAGGGTCATTAAGGACCCACAAGGAAATGAGGTGACTCGTAAAGTCGCCGAGTCATCCCACAACGAGATTTGGTAACCGACTGCACTTTAAAAGAAAAAGGACACGCAAGGACACCTTCATCATTAAAAATAACACAAACAAGGCACAACAATGCCGAACCTCTGGTAAGACATGAAGTCTTACTAAGAATTTCATCCACTAAAGAGGAGATGAAATTCAATAAGAAGAGAAATTCAACCCAAAGTCCATCGACTCCCAATAGACTTTGAGAAGAATTTGGGAAGTACGCCCTAAGAGATTGGCTTGGTTGACCCAACTCGGTCAAGACCTTGGGCGCATTAAAGAAGTAAGTGTTGAATCACCACGGGAAATTCCCTCAAGAAAGAAGAGAAGGATGAAACCTTAGCCTGGGAAGCAAGGTCTAAACAAGGATCTTAAAGTCAAGCAAGCACCAACACCAAGGAAGGAGGATCATCAGCTCGTTGGCACATCATGATCAAAGCATCTAACCAGATTATTCACTTGGGATCGAGAAACCTTAACCCATCCTAGCCGAATTCCTTTTCCTCCCTCGGAAAATCGGCCCCTTCCTTATTTCAAAACCCTTTCTACCCTTCAGACCCCATTCTCAATCCCATGTTTTAACGATTCCATACAAGTGGCAACCTCACAACCTAAGTTGCAACCTCGAAAACTTGATCCTAATTCCTGAATTCACCGTGTCCTCAAGTTTGAAACCCACTCTCTTAGCCCTGTAAAACCTAATCGCTCCCAAAAACCCAACACACATAGGCATTCAAGTATACAATTTCCCCGTGGAATACCTTCTCTATAGGACCACGGTTCTTCTCTTGACTCGTTAACCCTGCAATGATTTCCAAGCTTCGGGGACGAAGCTTCTCGTAAGGGGGGGAGAGTGTAACACCCCGTGTTACGGCCTTCAATCCCGGATTAATTATTAAATTAATCCCATTAATAATAATTAAATATGATTTAATTCGGTTAGGTTTCCGTCCACCATGAACCGTGGACCCTTGCCTAAATTAGAGTCCTAAGCCTATTAGGAATAAAGAAAGTAAACCCTTTACTATTCAGATTCTAATTAGGAATCCTAGACCTAGTTATCTATTAGGAATAAAGGAAGTAGGCCTTTTACTATTCAGACTACGATTAGGATTCCCTTTAATTAATTAATATGGTCCACTATGGACCATGGACCCTTATCCCTAAACCCAATCCTTAGTTCCAAAAGGAATAGAATTAGCAAGCCTATAATATTAGTTCCTAACCAGGACTCCTAAATATATAAATAGGGGACTTAAGAGGCACCTAGAACCCCCCACCACAATAAACGTTCCACCACCCCAAAGTGCTCCAAGAATCCCCTTAGAAGAAATCAAGAAAGCAAGAAAGCTTAAAGAAAGACCCTTCATAGCCAAGGAATTAATTAAGGCTAAGAGGTAACCCATGTCTCAACAAAACCTATTTTCATAGCTATGATTCCCCCTTAGGGTTTCCCCATATTATTGTTGTATTAATGGTTTGTGATGATTATTATTGATGATTGATATGATGATCCCATGAGGGATCTTGATAATCTTGATATTGGGAGATTCTTGATGATTATATGGAGTTCTTGATGATTATGTGTTGTTCTTGATAATTGTGTGATGTTCTTGATGTTTATGTGTTATTCTTACCGAATCTTGCAATTAGAAGACGAACCGTATTCTTGTTGATATAAAAGTGATTAGAACCCTAGGTTGTATCGTATGATCTTATTCTTGGATTATCGGGTGGGGGAAATCGCATGTTTGGGTGTTGATTATATTTAGAAAAGCATGATAGGTTATGTGCCGTTCGTTTCTTGTATTTGATTCGTTATGTCTACAACGTCATGCCGGCAATGGCGACAAACACAGAGTCTGTGGAGGAGCAATTAGCTAGAATTGCTAAGTCTCTGGAAGGAATGGCTGTCACTCTCCAAAATCAAGAGAAACGGCTTAACACCCTCGATAATAGGGTAGGAAGAAACATGGAGGAGCAAGGAAGCCGTGCTCCAGGAAAGCAACCTGAAGGGCATGAAGAGGTTGGTCAGCAATCACCACCACCTCATGTTAGCCATGTGGTAGGAGAAGCTGCTTCCCACTTACCTGCAACTGAGAAAACTATTCCAGTTACCGAAGGCATGATACCGGTGCATCAGTTGAAGGACTACATAATGGGGGCCATCAATGGCAAGTTGGATGAAGGCCAACCTTCATATTCCTATGCTAAGCCCTACACACAAAGAATTGAGGAATTGAAAATGCCTACGGCTATCAACCTCCTAAGTTCCAGCAATTCGATGGCAAGGGAAATCCCCGACAGCACATTGCCCACTTTGTGGAAACATGCAATGATGCAGGGACTTATGGCGATCTGTTGGTAAAGCAGTTTGTCCGTTCATTAAAGGGAACTGCGTTTGATTGGTACACTGACCTTGCGCCCGGCTGCATTGATAGCTGGCATGATATGGAACGTGAGTTCTTAACCCGTTTCTATAGCACCAGGAGAACGGTTAGCTTCTTGGAACTCACAACTACTCACCAATGGAAGGGTGAACGCGTCGGTGCCTAAATCGAAAGGTGGAGGGAACTATGCCTGAATTGCAAAGAAAGAATATCCCAAAGTTCTGTAATTGAGATGCGCATCCAAGGAATGCACTTTGAACTCTCCTATATCCTACAAGGGATTAAGCCAAAGTCCTTTGAGGAGTTATCCAGTCGTGCTCACGACATGGAGTTGAGCATCGAAGCCAGCGGAGGGCTCAACATATTGTACTTGCCTAGCTCCTCCAATGCACCTGGAAAACAAGAAGTTAAAAAGTGGAACAAACCTTTTCCAAAGCAGGAAAAGAAAGAAGTGATGAATGTGAATGTAACACCCCGTGTTACGGCCTTCAATCCCGGATTAATTATTAAATTAATCCCATTAATAATAATTAAATATGATTTAATTCGGTTAGGTTTCCGTCCACCATGAACCGTGGACCCTTGCCTAAATTAGAGTCCTAAGCCTATTAGGAATAAAGAAAGTAAACCCTTTACTATTCAGATTCTAATTAAGAATCCTAGACCTAGTTATCTATTAGGAATAAAGGAAGTAGGCCTTTTACTATTCAGACTACGATTAGGATTCCCTTTAATTAATTAATATGGTCCACTATGGACCATGGACCCTTATCCCTAAACCCAATCCTTAGTTCCAAAAGGAATAGAATTAGCAAGCCTATAATATTAGTTCCTAACCAGGACTCCTAAATATATAAATAGGGGACTTAAGAGGCACCTAGAACCCCCCACCACAATAAACGTTCCACCACCCCAAAGTGCTCCAAGAATCCCCTTAGAAGAAATCAAGAAAGCAAGAAAGCTTAAAGAAAGACCCTTCATAGCCAAGGAATTAATTAAGGCTAAGAGGTAACCCATGTCTCAACAAAACCTATTTTCATAGCTATGATTCCCCCTTAGGGTTTCCCCATATTATTGTTGTATTAATGGTTTGTGATGATTATTATTGATGATTGATATGATGATCCCATGAGGGATCTTGATAATCTTGATATTGGGAGATTCTTGATGATTATATGGAGTTCTTGATGATTATGTGTTGTTCTTGATAATTGTGTGATGTTCTTGATGTTTATGTGTTATTCTTACCGAATCTTGCAATTAGAAGACGAACCGTATTCTTGTTGATATAAAAGTGATTAGAACCCTAGGTTGTATCGTATGGAGAGCGCAGAAGAATAAGTCACTGGAGAGCGCTAGTACTCGGAACGTAGAAGTAGTTGGTCCCCTTTCGGCCTGCGTGCCATATTATGCATTTACATTATTGAGGATATTAGTTAGTTAGCCTGTGCACCTGGGTTCTCCAGCTCAGGTGTGGCATAGCACCCCGTACACTTGTATTATGTTTTGGGATTTAATGAGATAATATCTTTATTTTATAAGTTTTAAATGTCTTGAAAATCTGGGGTGTTACAGTGAAGGCTACTCCTATGACAGTCTTCACTAAGGCAACTGAAAGGCCTAGGTCAAGATCATTTTCTGGCCCGTCAAGGGGTGGTAGAAGGCCGACAATTGAAGGAAGGCAGGAGAAGACTTATCATTTCATGGATTCCGATGTATCTCCTATGTTTGATGAGCTACTCAAACTCAGACTCATTGAGTTGTCTGAAATGAAACGTCCTGATGAAGCTACAAGGGTGGATGACCCATATTACTACAAGTACCACCGTCTTCTTGGTCATCCGATTGAGAAATGCTTTATCTTCAAAGACAAAGTAATGACACTGGCCAGGGATGGAAAAATTGAGCTCGCTGATGCTAACGCGAGCTCGAATCAAATCTCAATTACACTCGGACGGTTCTCTCCGCTGTGTACTGAAAAGGAAGATGGGAAACAACGGAAGCGTCCACTCCCCTTCATTGTTAAGCACGCTGTCGGTCAAAGTTCAGAACCACGGCAGAACGATAACACATCCGAAGGAAAATGGGTGATTGTCACTCATAGAAAAAAGAAAGTTGAGCCTGTGAAGCATCAAAAGCACATAGTGAAAAGTTGGCTTGAGAAAACCTCAAAAAATACTCATGCCCGCAAATCAAAGACGAAGGGCCATGTCAAACAGCCACGTGCACCAGTTCCTTTGGCTCAATATATGCCAAAGGGATTTGATCTTCAAGGGGCAGGCACTTCTAGCTCCTGCTTAAATACAAATGACAAGCCAGAAGATGGAGGTGAATGTTCATCTCCTAAACATATCGAGGATGAGGAAGTGCTAATGCATAAGGCTACTTCCTATTCCACAGAAATTACCTTCAAGGATGAAGACTTGTTACTTGGAGGCACGCCACACAATCGCCCATTATTTGTTGAAGGCTACACCCGTGGGCAAAAACTCAAAATAATTATGGTTGATCAAGTGTTAGGAATAATATGTAATAGTTTTGATGAGCCAAATTTGTATTTTTTAGAACCCCCTATTTTATTTTGAGTCTAGTTGTCTATTAGCCTAAGTCCCAAGTCAAGCCATAAAAGTCTACGAATTCTTAGCAAAATATACTTATCCAGAATGTTACTATTTGAGATTTATTTACCTTGGAAAACTCCAAAGGTTGAAGCGGTGAAGTGGATAAGGAACAAGGTGATTAAAGTCAGAGGTCATGGGTTTGAGACTCAATTTCTACATTTTTAAGTAAGAGATAAAGAAGGGGGCGACTAAGGAGCTGATGGGGACGACCAAGGGGCAGACTCGGATTATTCTACGAATTAATGTGAAATTCTACTAAAGCCATTCTAGGAATAAAGATTAAATCCAGAAATATTAACCAATAAGTTAATATGGCGTAGTAGTACAAGCTTGGAAGACAAATCTGATTGGGCTCGTGATCAAATCCCATTGGAAGCACATTTTATAAGTATGACACTTGTTGGGTGCATGCTACAATGTGGACACATGTCATACTAAATTGACTACAAGTTTGGAAGCTTGTGGACATGATAAGAAAGATGCACGTGAATTCTTCTACACATCTTCTTTCTCATTTAAATATCTTGCTATGCATCTCAAATCATTTCAGAAGAAGAAATGGACGAAGATATAATTTTTACACAAGCAAGAATCAACAGAAAATCTTTTGGAAGATTTCATCATTTTGAATCCGTCAAGATAAGGTAATTATTTTTCGGAGAAGATTCAGCTGATGAGCCGATATATATGACTTTTGAAGATTTGTCAGGTGAGGATTTTCAAACTCACCGTGGAAGCCCATCTCTTGCATTAAATCACCGCAATGCAAGTTGGCAATAAGTGTAGCTGATCAAGATGAATGATCAAGATTAATTGAAGCTACAATGGTAATATAGCTTCTTCAGCTATATATACCAAGATGACTTGAAGACATGAAGCAGGGCAGAGAAGGCAACGCAATACACAAAGAGAAAAATTCGAAATATCTAGTTTGAGCTTACACGAGAGATTCTTCAAGTCATTAGAAGAGAAATTTGTTTTCTCTTAAACTTACCTCTACTGTGTGTAGAAGAGGGTTGAGTGTAGCTTTGTGCAAGACACTACCCTGTTGAGTGTAGCTTTGTGCGAGACACTCGTGAGTGTAGCTTTGTGCGAGACACTCGTGGTTGCTGAGTGTAGCTGTGTGCAAGACGCTCGGTGGTGCAAAGTGTAGCTGGGTGCAAGACACTTAGTTGGTGTAGGAGTATAGCTTTGTGCGAGATACTCGGGAGTATAGCTTTGTGCGAAATACTCGGGATTGAGTGTAGATTTGTGCAAAATACTCGGGAAGTGCCTGTGTGCACTTGATTCACTATTTGTATCTGGGTGAACGAGATAGTGAATTTCCTCCTTGGAGTGAAAGGAGAAGAGTGGACTAGGAAGATTACACCACCTCTGAACCACTATAAATTGCCTCTCTCATTTACATACTGCCTTTATTTATTATTGCATGCATACTAACCCATTTACTATTCGTCTTATTCATTATTGTTTGGGTTATGTGACTTTACAAGTGCATGCAGACACAATTCCTTTTGGATTCACTCATTGATTCACACGTGATATCACACACACATTGAGTGCACCATCTCTTTAAATATTTTGTTGTCTTGCATGTTGAATATTTGACTGACCCATTTTATATACTGTTCGAATTTATTCATCTGGGTCTAGTAGATTTCACATTTGCATGTGGGCATAAATTAGCATACTTATTATTTGAGCCTTTGCAAGCATATCCATAATATTGCATGTGATATATCTCTTTGATCTTACGTAACACTTGGTTGTTTTAATTATTCCGCTGCGCATCTAAGTTTCATATCTTGTTACTTAGAGTTGAAATTACCAAAGTGTTATTAATTGTGAAAAAGTTTAAAAAGTCTATTCACCGCCCCCCCCCCCCCCCCCCTCTAGACTTTTTACCACCCTATCGGGACCAACATCAAGGCTCAGCTGTCAACATCCTATCCCTCCAAGCTGTGAAGGACCTTGGTATATCTACAGATGAGCTTGCCCAAAGTCGTCTAATGATACAAGGCTTCAATCAGGGAGGGCAAAGAGCAATCGGCATCATCAGACTTGACTTAAGAATTGGGAGCCTAAGTTCAGGTGTCCTCTGCCATGTCATAGATGCGAGGACATCTTATAACTTGTTACTTGGAAGGCCGTGGATACATGAAAATGGGGTGGTACCCTCGTCTTGGCATCAATGCCTCATGTTTGAAAAGAACGGCGTAGTTGAAAAGGTTGTCGCCGATGAAAGCCCTTTCACAGAGGCTGAGTCTTACTTTGCGGATGCAAAGTTCTACATTAAAAGGAAAGTTATTGTTGAAGATATTGAGGAAAGCAATGACGATCCACCTTCCCAATCAAAGTCAAAGGGAAAACAAGTTTTAGAGGGAGATCAACACAACACAAAACTCATCTTCCCGCTTGCAAGGATTGATACACTCAAAACAAATGCAGCAAAATCATCCGAAGAGAAATGTGGTGATAAAGTGGGCCAAATATTCCCCGCCAAACGTACCGAGGGTTTCGACCCTAACGCTTATAAGCTTCTAGCCAAGGCTGGCTATAACCCCAACGAGCCACAGAAGTTGGGAAAGCTTATCCCAGAAGCCGGTGGTAAAGGCAAGGCAAGTCACCAAGAACCTCAAACGCGCAAAGGGTTGGGCTATGTTCCCCCTACACCAGTGCGAATTCTTATAAACAGAGCTGCAAGTAATTGTATCTCCGCGGAGGGAAGCGAGTATGACCCAAAGCTCACTCCTACCAATGATAATAGGCAAGACAAAAAGAAGTCAGTCTTCGACCGAATCGGTAAGGCGGACTCTCGACGCTCAGTCTTTGATAGACTGGGGTCAAGTCCTAAAGCCCTAAAGAGAAAGTCAATGCATGATCGACTTGGAGCTGTCCAAGTTATTAAAGACAGTGCCAATGTTCCTGCTGAAGTGGAACCTCCCAAAAGGCTTAGAAGCATGATTCCTTCTCGGATGAGACGAGAAACATATATTCATGTTTCATGCGGTGAAGTGTTGAAAGTCCAACCGAAGATCATTGTACACACTCGCGTACATAAAGAAGAAAATGAGGAAAGCGTAGGCTCAAGTGATGACGTACCACCAACTACTCAAGAAGAGGTGGCATCGTCGTTCCATATCACGTTATGTGATGAAACCCCGATTGAGGGAGAAGATGCGGAAGAGGCACCCCATGAGTTAGAAGAAGGGGTACGAGCCGTGGTGGACGAATTAAAAGAAGTTGATCTGGGAACGCCTGAAAATCCTCGTCCTATCTTCATTAGCGCACTCCTATCCAATGAAGATGAAGAAATCTATGTCACATTGCTGAAAGAATATATTGATGTCTTTGCATGGACATACAAGGAGATGCCAGGGTTAGACCCAAAGGTAGCTGTGCACCGCTTAGCAGTAAAGAAAGGGTGTCGCCCAGTCAAGCAAGCTCAACGACGCTTCCGCCCCGAGCTCATTCCCTCGATTGAAACAGAAGTTAATAAGCTTATTGAGGCTGGCTTCATTAGTGACGTTAAATATCCAACCTGGATATCCAGTATTGTGCCCGTGCGCAAGAAGAACGGCCAGATCCGCGTCTGCGTAGATTTTCGGGACCTCAATGTGGCATGCCCGAAAGATGACTTCCCGCTTCCTATCATGGAGTTAATGATAGATGCCGTGACTGGGCATGAGATCCTTTCATTCATGGATGGCTCCTCCGGTTACAATCAAATCCGCATGGCGCCGGAAGATGAAGACTTAACTGTATTCCGAACACCAAAAGGCATCTACTACTATAAAGTAATGCCCTTTGGTTTGAAAAACGCAGGTGCTACATACCAACTGGCTATGCAGACAATATTTGATGATATGCTCCATAAAATGGTCGAATGCTACGTAGACGACCTGGTTGTGAAGTCGAAATTGCGCACAAATCACTTGGTGCATTTAAGGCAAGTCTTCGACCGCCTACGAAAGTTTCAACTGAAATTGAACCCCCTGAAATGTGCTTTTGGGGTTGCTGCTAGAAAGTTCCTCGGGTTTACTGTTCGACACAGGGGCATCGAGATTGAACAAGCAAAGATTGACGCCATAATGAAGATGCCTTAGCCGAGAAACCTTCATGAGCTTAAAAGCTTACAAGGGAAGTTGGCTTACATCCGAAGGTTCATATCAAACCTAGCAGGAAGATGTCAACCTTTTAGTCGGTTGATGAAAAAGGGCATCCCGTTCATATGGGACGAGGCATGCAAGAGCGCATCTGAGAGTATCAAGTCATACTTGATGAAGCCGCCTGTGCTAACCGCTCCTTTCCATGGTCGCCCACTGATCCTTTATATCTCCGCCCAAGATTGTTCTATGGGCGCCTTGCTTGCTCAAGAAAATGACAAAGGGAAGGAGAATGCTCTCTACTATCTTAGTAGAATGATGACCCCGAACGAGTTAAAGTACTCCCCAATTGAAAAGCTATGTTTGGCACTTGTGTTCGCCATCAAAAAACTTAAGCACTACTTTGAGGCTCATACAATCCGGCTTGTTTCCAAAGCGAACCCGGTGAAGTATGTTATGGCGAAGGTCGTGCTCTCTGACCGCCTTGCAAGGTGGTACTTATTGTTCCAACAATTTGAAATCATCTATGTGCCGCAGAAGTCTGTCAAGGGGCAAGCCTTAGCCGATTTCTTAGCAGACCATCCAATACCTGCTGAATGGGAGTTGTCTGACGATTTGCCTGATGAAGATGTGCTTGTCATTGAAGTCCTACCCCCATGGAAAATGTACTTTGATGGAGCTTCGCATAGAGAAGGGGCAGGTGCTGGAGTTGTCTTCGTCACTCCAGAAGGCGAGGTGTTGCCATATTCATTCACCTTGACCGAGCAATGTTCAAACAACGTTGCTGAGTATCAAGCATTGATACTTGGGCTCGAAATAGAGGCTGACATGAAGCAACTAAGAATTAACATTTATGGAGATTCAAAGTTGATCATAAACCAAGTGTTGGGTCTATATGAAGTGAAAAAAGCGGAGTTAGTCCCATATAACAATTATGCAAAGATACTCATGCAATGGTTAGGGGACGTCACAATTGAACATGTACCGAGGAAAGAAAACAAGCAAGCTGACGCCTTAGCCGCATTGGCTTCAACTATTGCTCATCCTGCAGCCCGAATACAAGTATGTCAAAGGTGGGTGGTTCCACCAATCTTTAATGAAGACAGCTCAGTTGATGAAACTGTTGAACTCCCTACTGCCTCAGTGTATGATATAGGCAAAGACGACTGGAGGCAACCGTTAATTGACTACCTCACTGATGGAAAGTTAGCTGAAGATCCCCGTAAAAGGGTGGATATAAAGCGTCGAACTCCTCGCTTCATCTACTATAAAGAAACATTGTATCGTCGTTCCTTTGATGGAATATTTCTCCGATGTCTAGGGGAAGAGGAAGCTTTACAAGCTATGCAAGAAGCTCATTCTGGGGTTTGCGGTGCACATCAATCCGGTCCCAAGTTGCATTTCCACATTAAGCGAATGGGATGTTATTGGCCTACAATGGTAAAGGATTGCATAGACTATGCTCGAAGGTGCCAAGCTTGTCAATATCATGCAAACTTTATTCATCAGCCACCAGAACCTCTACACCCAACAGTTGCATCTTGGCCATTTGATGCTTGGGGACTTGATGTGGTTGGCCCAATTACGCCTAAGTCATCTGCAGGGCATGCATACATACTAGCTGCCACTGACTACTTTTCAAAATGGGCTGAAGCCGTGGCCTGAAGGAGGTGAAGAAAGAAAATGTTGCAGACTTTCTCCGTGTCCACATCGTCTATCGATTTGGTATCCCGCGATATATCTTAACAGATAACGGGAAACCCTTTGACAACAAGTTGATGGACAAGATTTGCAAGCTTTTTGACTTTAAGCAGCGAAACTCATCAGCTTACTATGCAGCTGCGAATGGGCTTGCTGAAGCTTTTAACAAGACCCTATGCAATTTATTGAAGAAAGTGGTCTCAAAATCAAAAAGAGACTGGCATGACAAAATGGAAGAAGCTTTGTGGGCGTATAGAACCACATATCGCACACCTACTCAAAGCACTCTATATTCGTTGGTGTATAGTGTGGAAGAGGTCTTACCTCTAGAGCGCCAAATACCTTCCTTTAGGTTGGCTATACAAGAGGGTCTTACTGATGATGAGAATGCTAAGCTACGCTTGGCTGAGTTAGAAGCCTTGGATGAAAAACATCTGCAAGCACAACAAAGCTTGGAGTGCTATCAAGCTCGTATGTCTAGAGCTTTTAACAAAAGGGTAAGGACCCGTTCCTTTCAAATTGGGGACAAAGTCCTAGCTGTTCGCAGGCCCATCATCGTCACGAGAAAAACCGTTCACAAGTTCACTTCAAGGTGGGATGGTCCCTACGTGATTTTAGAATTTTACACCGGTGGGGCTTACAAGCTGATTAGTGAAGATGGTTTGAAGATCGGTCCAATTAATGGAAGGTTCCTAAAGCTTTACCACCCTTAAACTTGGGGTGTCAACACAAGTCGTGGAAATATGATGAACGACTCATCCACAAAAAATGCAGCACGTGGTTAAACTGCTAACGCATCTCGCTTTGTCTATGGGTAGACCCAAATCATAGACGCTCCTGGCCCGCATGAGTCTAAACTGTGAACGGCTCTATTTTTCAAAAAAAAATCATTTGAACTACGTTTGACTTGATCTCCTTCATAGGAGTACGTAGGCAGCTTAGAATCAAATCATTATCGAAACTGCCTCATATCTTTCAAGACTCCTTTGATACATATTATATATATATATATATATATATATATATATATATATATATATGTATGTATACACGAGAAAATATTGATTATGCATGTGTATATATTATATATATTATATACATACATATATATACACAATACATGCAAATCAAGCACATGAATTATGAATCAAGTATATATGTGTTATATGTACCCACGCATTGCATGCAAATGGTTGGGCAAAACAAAAACATTAAATATATATACCTATGGACCACGCATATGTGATATATATATACATGCAAACAAGATGCATGTGTATATTATATTAAACATGGGCCGTGTTTTATATATTATATGTATATAAACATATATGTAATTTGCACAACACAAATAAAGTTAGTGCATCACATATATATTATTATATACATATATATACATTCACGCACAAACAGTGTATATATATTGTGTATGTACGCTGAAACACGCAAAGTGAAGAAGACAACCTACCAACTCAACTGACATTTGAAAAGCAAAAGTGAGAGCACATCGGTGATGCGCCAGTGTATTTAATCGTTCCTTCTTCAGTCAAAGCCAGATACTTCTTATTTTCCTTTCGAAGTAGAGGCGTGCCGCGTGCATCATATATCTATGTATATGGACAATCACAAAGAAGGTGTTGGTTTCTGATTTTCCAAGACCATGAGCAGCCACATGGTAGTCATCCCGTACGTAGCGAAGGTGCATATTCACCGGCGGTAGTGGTTGCATGCGGCGACCATACGGTGACGACATGCCGGGGCATGTGTCCGGTGACGTGCCAGAAGCTTTCTGTCACCAATGACAACGACCGGCGGTGTGAGTCTAAGCAACGATGCTTTTCCCTCCATGAGATGAGCCCAGTGCATTGGACCGATGGATAAGAGAACTGAGCTGGCCTCCCCTGGCGCAGGCCTACCACGCTTCGCGCCTGCGGCGTTTTCGCCATAGAAAACAAGCCTGGAAAACTCAATTCCCAAGTGTTTCTTCTTCGTTGGCAAAGACGACGGTGATGTGTGTCCGTAACGTGCCGGAGCACATGCCCGGAGAGTATGGCAGATATCCGATGCGATATTAGATCGCTGGCGTGATTCCGTTTCCTTCATTGCTAACTGCGATGAGAATGGAGGGGGGCCGGAGCAACGCCCTACGGTGACGACGGCGACGTGCCGGAGCACATGCCCGGTGAGTACTCGGCTGCTTTCCTCTCCGATGATAGAAGACGTGCCGGAGCAACGTCCTGAGGCAACATCCAGCAGTGGCCTTCCCCGATGATGGTGGCTGACAGTGAGAATCTGACAATGGTGAAAACAGCCCGAGAAAATTAATTCTCAAGTGCTTTCTGTCCAATGTCTCTCACGTGTCTTTTGTTGTTCTTTCCCAATCACAGTGGAGGGGGGCGTGAGTCCAAACAGTGGTGAAAAACATTCTGAAAAATTAATTTTCAAAAAGTTTCGGTCCAATGTTCGTGCAAATGGCGAGATCCCAAGCAGTTCCTAGTCCAATGTTTTGCAATTACGGTGCGAGAAGAGCCAAGCAATGGTGGAAAACAACTCGGGAAATCAATTCCCAAGAAGCTCCGCTCAAAGGCTGGTGACGGCGGAGAGCTCAAGAAGAAGCATAGCAGATGTCCGATGCGATACTAGATCGCCGGCGCGATTCCGTGTCCTTCATCGCCAAGTGCAATGAGAATGGAGAGGCACTGTCCGGTAGCAAGAGCAGATCCAAACAGTGGTGAAAACAGCCGGGAAATCAATTCCGGGAAGGTTTCGGTCCACTGTTGGTGAAGATGGCGAGCCAAGCAAAGGTAGAACCAAGCCCGAAAAAATTAATTTTCAGGTGTTTCTTGCCCAATGCCTCCGTTCTTGATTTTTTTGTCCTCCCTCTTGTGGTGAAAGCTGTATAAAAATCAAGAAGATAGTATACTGCACAAAAAAAATTAAAATTACCTTATGAAAGAGATTGCAGCTTGGATGAAGATTAATCGCAAACAGCTCTGAATTCCTTGGTTTGGAGAATTGTAATTGTTGGGGGCTATTTATAGTGCTGAAATTTGCTAGAGTTTGAGTATGTTTATGATTCTGTGGTTTTATCCCTATCAAGTTGTTGCATCAGTCCTTAGCAAATTCATATTTTGCGGCTAATTATGTGGTGGAGTAGGAGATGCAGTTACTTGGGATTGGCATGGAACGTCGGCTTCATTGAAAAAATTCACACATGCTGACTCCTCAAATTTCATATTTTAAGAAGTTGATTTTGGCCAAAATTAATATTAGAAGATTGGTCAAAAATGAGATGGGCTGTTGATTGCGAACGTACTTGGCAATGGTGAAATGGACCGTTAATGAAATGGTGGCTTCTGTTTGGCTAGCTTGTTTTAAAATCTTTGAGATGAATTATGCTAAATTTTCCTAAACAATTTTAAGGGATGCTATTCAATTTGGATGCTAAGAAATTGTTATGTGCGCAGTCAAGGTTTAAATGATGAGATTGTGAACGCACTCTGAGCTGCCATATGCAAATGTGTACACTTGGACTACTCCGGTTAATTTCGAGACTACCTTCCCTCTGCATTTAAGGCACGTCAAGCAAGTCTCGAAGGGGCAATTTGTAAGCATTGAAAATTTAAATAATATTATCGGACCGTGGTGGATATTTAATTACTAAATTAATTACTTTAATTAGGCTAATTGAACTAATATTTATTTAATTGGGTTTATTAAATGGCCCATTGAATAATTAATTAGTTTAATTACTTAATTAAATGTAATTGGATATTGGATTGTTCGGCCTGAAATGGTGAAATATTTAATCGAGTTGGACCAGGCTGCTTGGATGAATGGGGTTGCCTAATTAGCGGGCTTGACTTGGTCTTGGCCCACTAAAATTATATGTGGATTATATAATTTTGAGGAATTTGAATATTTGATATTATTTGGAAATTTAATGAAATCATGAACCTGGACACAATGGTGTCCCGGTACATTCCTTAATTTAATTAAAGAAATTAAATTAAATAAGGAATTAAGAGTTGGTTGGAGATTTTCCCTCACACTCACCACTATAAATAGTGGTTTCATTTTCAAGAATTAGAGCTCTGGAAATCTGCATATCGAAGCTCTGCCGAAATCTCTCCAGGATATCGTCTGGAACACGCCCACAGTTGTACTGCGTATACCGCGCTGAGGAACACGCCACTTGAACACCGGAAGCCCTTCTTTGAAGATCAAGCTGCATATTAGCCCTTCATTGAAGAACAAGCTACATAACTCCGGAGGCCCTTCAGCAAGGAACTACTTCCAGTTCGGCATACTCCCGAACTCGGCATACTTCCAGTTCGGCATACTCCCGAACTCGGCACACTTCCAGTTCGGCATACTCCCGAACTTGGAATACTTCCAGTTCAATATACTTTGAACTAGGCACACTTCCAATTCAGCATATTCCGGATTCGGCATACTTCCAACAAAGAACTACTTTAAGTTCAGCATACTCTGAACTCGGCACACTTCCAATTTGGCATATTCCAAATTCGGCACACTTCCAATAGGCATACTGCTAGTAGAGAATCAGAGGACTTCTCATATACAGAGATTGTACCCCTTCCTGTTTGATATATACTTGATACTTCATTGTAACCGATACTTTGAATTTTGAATATATACAATTCAAGTTTTTCGCATTTACAGTCTCCTTAGCAGCGCACACCTGGGTCTTTGCCGTCAAAGTCACTCATCGCCATCACTGTCGCTCGTCGCCATCACCATTTCTGCTGCGCTACAGGTTAGTTCTATAGGTCTATATTTTGATTACTCTAATCTTAAACCCTAATCCCTAAATTCCTAATTCCATTATCCCTAAATCATAATTTAAGCCCTAAATTCGTAAGATAAAGTCAGTGAATAGTGAATATCTGGCTCTTCATCACTAGATTCAATAGGATCAGTTGAGACATCCATATCATCACACTATATATGAAGTGAAATGACTTTTGGTTGTGCACTTAAATGCTTAGATATGTAATGTATTGGAACTTGCATATTAAGGTTTGGAGGTTTCGTTTTAGATCAAATAAGATGATTACAAGTTTGTTAGGGCTCATAATTGTTTTGCATTTATTTGATGTTGATTGTGGTTCACAATTGCTTTAATAAAAGCTTAAAGTGTAACCTAGTTAATCACTTAATCCTTAATCAAGCTTCTTGCTTTATCAGCTTGCCCTCCATAGTCCATACAGATAGTTGAGAATTAAATGTTATTCATTTTAAACTAAACAAGTCTTAAATGATGTTTTCATTATAATGATGGTGAAGAGGAGAAGAGATTCACTTGTCATTATCTTGTTAGATGGTTGCTGCCTGTGTAGTGTTTTATTGTTGTATTCCTTTTTATATTGTTGATTTTTTTATAGTGGTTTGCTTTGATTTCTAGTGTCTTGTAAGGCTTTCTTTCTCGGGCCACCATGGAATTCTAGAATGCTTGTTGAAGTACCAATGAAAGGCAAGCTTTTCTAATTTGACATCTGGTCAACGAGCTCTGGTTGCGAGTGCCGAGTAGCAGCATTTGGTCGACGAGCGACGAGTAGCATCGTCTAGTCATTTTAATCTGTTTGGCTATGAGCAAGAATCAGGTATGTTTTTTTCTAGCGTTTTAAGAAGAAGCAAGACAATTCATGAAAGGTTGGTTATTCTTTTACTCAATCTCTTCGTTCTCTAATTAGTTTAACAAAATAGGTGTTCACAACTTTTGAATTTGTAGATTACTCAAATAGGCATGCATCGACAGTTAGTTAGCTCTGCTATTGTTTCAAATTTGAAAACTGATGTCAGAAAAGGAGCATGGGACAAAGTAGAGGTACGTACAATTTGCTTCTAAACGATTTTTTAAAAAATAACTGAATTTATCCTTATACTTTGTAAATTACTTTTGGGGTTCCTTTCTTTGACTAAACTATTAATCTTTTGAAACATGAGAAAACATGGTAAGGTTCTGAAGTTTTCTCATCCCCAAGTATAGACAGATGTTAGGGTATTTTGATTTTTCATTCATTAGCAGATGCTAAGATATTTATGTTGTTGGTTTAATAGCTGTAAATTAAGAATGAATGAACTGTATGTTGTTTGCTTGAATATTCTGATCTGCAACACCTACAAAAGTAGAAGTAGAATTTTTTCCACTTTACAGTTTATAATGGTTATACACCAATCTTTGTGGTCTCATTATGCTTTTTTTTTTTTTTTCAGGAAACTGTGTCTCACTTGAAGCAAAAACAATTAGAAATGGCTGAAATAGCAGTGTGGTTGGAGGCCACTGGTGGCGTGAGGAAAGGGAAGTAATGCAATAGCAGCACAAGGATATGGAAGAGCAATATCGTAGTATTTGTGAGACCGTCCAGAAAATGGAAGCATCATTTGCGCACTTTAGTGCACATCTTAGTATGCAGATGTGCCTTCAACAGCAGGGTATTTTCGTTACTACGCTGGTGCAGCAGACAAAATCCATGGCACCACTCTCAAGATGTAGAGTGAGCTCCAAGCATACACATTGTGTGAACCAATAGGTGTGGTAGGACTCATAATTCCCTGGAATTATCCGGCACAAATATTTGGGTTTAAGGTTGCCGCCGCATTAGCAGCTAGTTGTACTGTGATTGTGAAGCCTGCTGAACAGACAACCCTTTCTGCTCTCTATTATGCTCATAGTCTTTGATGATGTATCTAAAACCCGTATCACTAGAGTTGGGAGGCAAGTCTCCTTTCATAGTTTTTGATGATGTAGATGTTGACAAGGTTTCGGATCTTGGTTTAGCTGGAGTCACATATAATAAGGTAATCTCCATCCCAAGTTTCCTTTCCTCAACTATTAGCATGTAGATATACTGATTGATATTGGGGTTTTAATTTGGCATTTTGGCAGGGTGAAATATTTGCGGCTGCCTCACGAGTGTTTGTCCAGGAAAGAATTTATGACAAGTTTGTTAAGAAAGTAGTAGCAAAGGTGGTTGGTGACCCTTTTGATCCAAATGTTCGACAGGGACCCCAAGTATGATCTAGTTTGCTTGAAACAAGCCATATACACCATTAAGTTTACCAATACCAATATGCTTTAACATACATGTCTATTTGATGCATTTAGGCTAGTAAAAACCAGTATGAGAAGATACTTTCATATATAGAGCATGGGAAGAGGGAGGGTGCTACATTGCTAACTGGTGGTAAGCCACTGGACAGAAAAGGCTATTTCATCCAGCCAACTATATTTACAGATGTCTGGTAAAAACCTTCTACACTATAATTCAATCATAAAAAGATGGATGCAGTTAAAATCTTCAATATGTAGAGAATCCAAAACATTCTATATATGCTTTTGTTGCCTCATGCAGGATGACATGCTAATTGCAAAAGATGAAATTTTTGGACCTGTTATGCTTATACTGAAATTCAAGTAAGCTCAATCAAGCTCATACTATTAAGTATTAACAATTCCAGATGGGGCAACCCAAACCATTTTGGGAGTCACTTATTAGTCTTTTTTATTTGAATTTGTCAATTTAGACAATCTAGACTAGTCTAGTTTAACTCCCCGTTGTTTAGAGTTAGTAGGCAACATTTATCTCTTCCACACTCTAGGTTGTGGCTACAGATTTCATTGTAACCTAAAAAATGTGTTACATTTTTACTAAGATGATGCAGGACAGTGGAGGCGGTGATAAAGAGGGCTAATGACACAAAGTATGCCAATAACAACAATATATATTATATATATGTCTGTAGTTGAATGTATGGTATGCCATATGGTAATCCTATTACCCAAGGGAAATTTTGTGTATAATTACCACATGCCAATTGCCCAATTGTTGATATTTGGATGTACAGTAATTTAAACTTGTCATTTGTCCCTTGTCAGGAAATGATCGAAATGGCGAGGGAGATTGATTCGGGTAAGTGTTTGTGTACTTAGCCATTTGTATTGTAATAGTTGGTTCACTTCATACTGATGTCAATGTGCTAAACATGCATTTTAATTTCAAATGAACTTGTAAGTAAATTCAAATAGACATCAAATGCAATACAAAAGAATAACTGTCATGTTTCTTTTAAGTTCCATTCCTCTTCTTTTGTACAAATGAACATGTGGTGCAATCACATTGAATATGAAGTTCATTTGTAATGAACGCCTTTGCTGATATTATCCACCATATCATATGTGTGTGCAATGGAATTTAAGCCCCTGAGTGCATGATAAATTTTACCAAGTTAAAGGGCACTGTGTAATCAAGTGTTTACAGTTTAGCCTAGGCAAATGGTCTAACTTACACATCAAGGTTTTTTGATTTTTGAATATTCATATATGGAATAGAAGCAGCAGAAAAGGGGATTGAGGCTGCGGAGAATGGATGAATCATATGCTTGGATCTCTCTAATTAACTATGGAGTAATTTGTTTGGTCTTGTTTGTTTTCCATGTATGAGCTGACAATTAATGATGCCTTGAATATATTGATCTATTTTTTTGTTTGACTACATTGTTTTGCTCTATTCAGAGGTTCCCTTTTCCAAGATTGTATACATTGAACATACTGATTTTAGACTGAATGACTAAAGATTATTATGGCCTTGCTCCTGGGAAATTTGTGCTTCTTAGGTGCCAATGTTTAAGTTAAAGTAGTTTAATTTTTCAGTACACTTAAATGCATCTGCATCTGTAGAACCACAAGTAAGTTGTAGGATACAAGGGGAAGGGAATCTTGAATTCTAAGTTGTAAGTTTTTTTAGTCCTATGGCACTATGTCTCAAAGAAAGCACTTTTGCAGGTTCTCTTGGAGTTCAAGGAATATGCTACTGAAGTAGACGTTGATTTTGTCAGGAGGGCTGTTCGTGCTATTGGACGATGTGCCATCAAGTTAGAGAGGGCTGCCGAGCGTTGTATCATCGTCTTGCTTGAATTGATCAAGATTAAAGTAAATTATGTTGTCCAAGAAGCTATTATAGTTATCAAAGACATCTTCAGGAGATATCCTAACACGTATGTTTAAATTCCTACTTGTTATATTATATCATAATGATTTAATTATTAAGGCTAGATTTTATCTTCAGTTACGAGTCTATCATTGCTACACTGTGTGAACAGGTTTATTTCATATAAGTCTAGAATTTAATATTGACTAATGTTTATTTCCCTAAATTGTTAATTGTATTGTAGAATTTATTGAAATTTGAATTTCAATTGTAACTGGTCAAATTTATTTGATATTTGTAGAATTTTAAATTTTATTTTTTTTGGTTAGTAAATCTTACCGACCACCGTAGTGGTCGGTAATACAAATTTTAATTTTTTCTTGGTAAATCTTACCGACCACCGATGGATGATAATTCTGACCAATTACCGACCACCAATGGTAGGAAATATGCTCTCCTTATCCGACAACTATTAGTTCCGACGACTTCAAAAAAAAGCCGGTATTTCCAACCACCTTGACTAGTTGTCGGTAATAGCTAGGGCTTTTTTTTCCGAATCCATAAAGTGGTCGCTAAGTTGGTCGGAAACTTCATTTCAGACCGGAAATGCCCCTTTTCCGACCACTTTTTGGTGGTCGGAAAAATGCAGATTTCCAGCAGTGATATATTGTATTAAAGTATAACACATGCATATACATACAAGAGAAAGTTTACTATTCTAGTCAAATGAGTTAAATTACAGTTGACAATGAATGTTCGTTACCATAGTTTATAGTTTTTATAACCATATCCGTCGTCGCATAGACAATTATATACTTTTAGTTCACATTTTAATTGTTAATGTTATTGGTTGCTCTAAATTTGCCAGCATGAGTTGGTTTTAAATTAGAGGTTAACTTTCTAAATCTAAGCGAATTACAATATTACTTGAATTTAATAACATGTATAAAAAAAATTAAACATCATTCCTATTCCCCCGAGTGAAAACCCCATTTAGAACCATCAATAGCACAACTCAACATAGTAATCTACCTTCAAATTAGAAGATGATCTTATGATCTACTCAAAAAAACCTAGTTCCCGAAGAACTTAAAACGCGCGGTAGAGCTTCACAAATCAATAGACCTTTCAACAATTGAAATGAAGAAAGTTAAGTCAATAGATCTTATAATAGTAAGATGAACGAGTAAAGTTTACTATCTGTTAGAAGATGTGAATTTTCGACAAACCCAACTAAAAAACTTTAATTTGATAAAGAAAGTGGTCGGTAGAGCTTAAGGTTTGAAAGAAAACAGGTTCCAAAAGATGTATTCATTAAAGCTAAGGTCTACCAGAGGTGCCATATATATATACTAGTATTTGCACCCGTGCGATGCACGGAATGAATTTGTTGTAATATATTAAGAATATATGAATCGATATATAATTATTTAAATTAGAACATCAAATATTATATAGTGCATACGGTTTGGATCATTTATATATTTTGATGTTATTAAAGCTTGATTTTGTACAAATAATTGCTCAAATTAATAGCTAATGTCTAGATGTACGCATGCGGTGCTATAACTTTGAAGATTTTATTTATCATTGGTTAGTATTTGCATAAATTAGACAAATGCGCCCGTTCTCTAACAACTCCGTTATAGAAATGAATTGCTATCCTTATTCATTTGTATGGAAGATATGTATTTTGTCTAGATATATAGCAATTTTTTCATTTAATTAAAAAAAAACTTAATCTCACCGATTATATTTACATATTATTAAAACCTCTTTGTAGATGACATTGGTAGTGCCAACACAATCTTGTTTATCTTCGTCTAGAGCTACCACCTTGAATCCATCAGGACAGTTTACTTGGGTGAAAATATATAATGGTAGAATATCACTCAATTAGTTATCCTTTTATATTTTCAGTCAATTAGTAATATCAGATTCATTTTCAGTCAATTATTTATTTTTATTTTCAGTCAATTAGTCAATTATTATAATATCAAATGCAGTGATATTTTTACCTAATTTTCGTTCCAGTTTTAATTGATGATGTATATATTATTATTGAAATATTTCAATTTAATTTTTAATTTACCTTTACTGTTGTTTAAAATATGCATTTACTATTGATAATGTAGAATATTATCATAGAAATATTTTCCTCCAATTTTTAATTAACATGGAATGATCTGACCATTTATTTTGTATTATAGTCAATTGTGGATCATATTTTATTTGCATTCAATTATTAATATTCATTTCCTTTTATATTTTCAGTTAATTAGTATTATTAAATTCATTTTCAGTCAGTTATTCTATTTTTTTTTTCTTTTCAAGTCAATTAGTCAATTGGAATATAGATGCAGTGATATTTTTACCTAATTTTCGTTCCATTTTAATTTGATGACGAAGAATATGATTATTGAAATATTTTCGTTTCATTTTTAATTTAGCATACTATTTTTTAAAATATGTATTTACTATTTGATGATGTAAAATATTATTATCGAAATATTTCATTTCCATTTTTAATTTTCCTTTACTTCTCAAAAAAAAAAAAAAAAAAACTTTGTACTTCTCAATACTTGCCCACATTGATGGGCAAGTAATTATGATCCCAAATCATTTACAAAGGGAGCCCTTGGCTCCCCTTTGTCTTCTTCTTCTTCCTTTTTTTAATTTTTATTTTATTATTATTAATTTTCACTTTATTTTGTATATAGTTTTGTTTGGATTATTATTAATAATAATATTATTATTATTAATTAATTAATAATATTATTATTATTACTAGTATTTGTCCCGTGCGATGCACGGAAAATATGTTATAAAAATATACCCTATATGAGGTTTATTCATATATAAAATTTTTGTTATTTAATAATTATTCTGTGTGAATTTCTATGATAAAATTATGAACATAAATATATTTACAATTAAAATAATATTTAAGGTGGGTGATTACTACAAATCTTAAACTATATTAATAATTTAGTACATAGTATTTAATATTACAGATTTTTAAGAACTTAGTAAACTACAATAGTAATTGAATTACAATTTTAGAGTCACCACATATCAAAATTTTTAGACCTTTGAGATTTCAAACTCTAGATGTAGCAACATACAATTGACCTTTAAAGACCAAAATCACAATCTTAGTTCGAACATTGATTTTTTCTTCCAAATACTATCGAATTAAGTGTGTAATCAATAAAAGATGGGAACTAATAATTCGAGAATATAATCTTAATGTTACTAAGCCTACTTCACGTCAATTAAGTTGGAGAGTGTTGTTGGATAGTATCCTATGAATCCACGAATAACGCATCTTTGTCTCCGTAGTCCTCAATATGCACATCAACAATCTTAAATATTAGGCCGCCTAGCTATGCCATATATTAATTTCAAACTTATGAACTTTGGGATTGCATGCAATAAAAAGTATATTTTAAATATACTAAGGGTACATTATATATGTATGTAAAGTACTTTCAATAAAAAAATAATGTATTTTTAATATATTAAAAATGTATTTGATATTCATGATCCATACAATTATGTGGACCATCGTTCACACAATAATTTGCCAGTAGAAATTGAGATATAAATAAATAAATAAATAATATATATATATATATATATATATATATATATATATATATATATATATATATATATATATATATATATATATATATATCAAGGTTGCAAAACTCGGCCGCCTAGGCGCCCGCCTAGGCGCTAGGCGGCACTGAGCCTTAGAGTTTTGGCATAAAGGCGGCCAAAACTCGGCCGAGTCGACCGATTTCGTCCGAGTCGACCGATTTCGTCCGATTTTGATCGTTTTTGACCGATTTTGTCTTATTTTGACCAATGTCGTCTTTCATGAATTATTGATTTTAATATTATTATGACATTATGACTTATAAATTATCATTATTTCATTTATTTAGATGTGTTATTTGAGTGAACGTTGAAAACAACCTCATTAAAATTGTCAAACTACAAGTCTGTAACTATTTTTTTTAATTTTTTTGGTGCCCGCCTAGCGCCGCCTAGAATCCGCCTAGCCGCCGCCTAGACTGCCTAGGCGCTAGACGCTGCCCGGCCGCCGGACTAGCGCCTAGCGCCTACTGCAACCAATATATATATATATATATATATATATATATATATATATATATATATATGTTAGAAACTGTCAGTGGAAATTATTATCATTATTATTATTGCATATGGCTTTATTATATATACGATAGGATAGGCCATATGTGTCATATGTGTCGAAAATATGTTTGTATCCAAATTTCCCGACAGAGTGCTGTTTATGCTAATCTTGAATCTTAATGAATTGGGACTGGGGAAACCTAGCTTATTATCTGCATAAATTGTATAATCCCTTCTGCCTCTATCCCACCCAATATATGTCACTGAGAGACCAAATGACAACAAAAAACTTGCAAAGCAGATAAAGTGTAACATAAAATTTTTTTCAACCTACCTAACTTTCTTCCTATACATACTCTACCTATAAATATTTGTGAGGTGACCATTATTCTTGTATTTCTAAGCCATACAAATTATTAAAAGCAATCCATTCTTTTAGGATACAAACAATCCTATAAATACCCTATAACACAATGCCAATGGCCATTGCATCTCTGCAGATAGAGACACATTTTTCCATTTCCTCTTACTTTTCCTTTTTATTGCAGCAAATCACAATAAAAAGGAAATGGAGTTTTCTTTTCTGCAGCTCACCATCTCCATAATTGCCTTAGCCGCCATTGCCCAAACATCTTTCGTACAATCCGCCTGTGACTCTGATTGCGTTAAAGGGTTTGTTGCTGCACATAACGCGGCCCGACAAACTGTTGGATCTCCACCTGTTAACTGGAACTCCACCTTAGCAGACATCGCCGAATCCTATGCTGCCAAGAGGTCTGCTGACTGTGTGCCGCAGAACTCTAACGGGCTGTATGGGGAAAACATTGCGGTGGCCTCTGCCGAATTGTCTCCGGCGGATTCCATGAAGTTGTGGATGGGTGAGAAGAAGGACTATGACCACGCATCGAATTCTTGCACCAGCGGCAACAATTGCCGCTCTTATACGCAGGTGGTTTGGGGCGGCAGCACGAGTATTGGCTGTGCTAGGGTTACGTGCAAAACTGATTGGATGTTTGTCATCTGCTACTATAACCCTCCGGGCAACTATATGGGCGAAAAACCATATTAAACACAATTTTTTTTTTATGATTAGTATGATCTTGTGAAATGCACACAGTGCATTAAAAATATATATATATAAATATTTAGAAACTACAATATTATCACTAATGTATTATCATGAAACAAATATTGTTTCATGCACGGATGCTGAATCAATTCAATTTTGAACTTTTTCTTTTACATTTGGCTAGCTATTCTTCGAATTTTTTTTGTCTGGGTTCGTGCATAATACTTGGTATCCCGACTCATCATTGTGAGTTCAATCATACTTGTAGAACACTCTTTAATATGCTGCACTCAATTAACTACATAATTTCAGTAAATAAAACTTTTGCCTAGCCATATAAGAGATTATGGAAAAGGCTAAGAAAAGAAGGGCAATTTGATATAAGATATATATTATGGTTGATTATTGCAATGTTACGAAATGGCAAAGAGTGAGATTATATTGCATGGTTAGTATGCAGTTAAAATATATAAGTAATATAACATTGGCTTGTGAAAACGGGCAACACTGCAAAGGTCTCGATTATAGTGGTTTTTCTCAATTTTGTGTTATCGCTCAATATTGTCCTTCGTGGGTGTTAAGTACAAGGATAATTTATTGCTCGACTATAGTGAGTTTTCTCAATTTTGTACTAAACGACTTTGGTGTCCTAAATTAGTCCTAGAATTTTGTGTTATTGCTCAATCGTTAGGTAAAGTACAGGGATAATAAATTAGTAATTTCAAATTTAGGTTGCCCTTATCAAAGGAGGAGCCTGGAAACCTCTATGCCCTTAGCGAAGGAGGAGCCGGGATCAAAGCTGGCCGCAGAAGCTAGAAGGCGTGGGCGTGGCGGAGAACAATGAGATGGAGGAGGAGATAGACATGCAGTTAAAATATATTACATTGACTTGTGGGAACTGCACCGCTCCAAATGTCTCTTTGGGAATAAACATATATATTTTCTTTCTCTTTTAACGGCTTGATATGATAAAAATATAAATATTTAAAAACTACAATATTATCACTAATGTATTATCATGAAACAAGTTTCATTGTTTCATGCACGGATATGATGTTGATTCAATTCAATTTTGAACTTTTTCTTTTACTTTTGGCTAGCTATTCTTCGAATTTTTTTTTTTTCTGGGTTCCTGCATAATACTTGGTATTCCACTAATTGTGAGTTCATTCTTGTAGAGTTCTCTTATTGCAGAACCCTCTTTAATATGCTGCACTCAATTAAATAGCTACATAATTTATGGATTTAAGATTCAGTAAAACTTTTGCCTAGAAATTTGATGTCTCTTTATAGAAGAAACACTAATTGTTGCCTGGTCACATTCAAAACTTCAAAGTAGGTCTTCCAGTCATATCTTCATACTCGGGTGATATCAAAACTTGATTCAAATGTGTCTTGTTTCCCTCATATATAACAGATTAATTCCTTGTCAAGTCACCTAAGCACAATTAATATAATCAAAATAAATGAGTATTTAAGACACTTTATCACACATGTATGTTGTTGAATTGATTAACAATAAGATTTGATACAAACATTATTACAAATTGAACCAAAAAAATCTAACATTATGAACCTAACATTGGGAATCTTATTGAACCAGTGTTCTCCTTTACCGGCTTGATATATTCATTTTTGATAGGAGACACCAGAAGCACACAGACCCTAGAGGTGCAACTGTTATACCATGGACCAGGGTTCACATTGTATTGTGGATTCTGTTCCAGTATTATATTAGACCTGTAAGTGTAAAATTATTTACACGTTAAACCTTATTGGGTATTTTATTTAGTAGTGGTATTATTAGTTTTGAATTAAGAAATTAATTAGAGTTGTTAGAATTAATTTTCTTTTGGACCATGTGATGTCTAAATGAGTGGACAGTGTGCATTGGAGAATGAAGTCAGCCAACATATGAAGCTTTCAAAGAAACAAAAAAAAAAAAGAAAAAGAAAAAAGAGTGTGGCTATGATTTATTCGAACAAAGAAAAAGGCTAAGTTTAAGGATAACAAATGAGGCTTAATATCTACTATAAAAGGAAGCTGTTCGAAAGACGAAGATTGCCAATTTTTAGATCAATATTCCGAGTGCACATTTTATTACAAAGCTTCCTGATTTTAATCTGCTATGTTATTTAATTGTTAATAATATTCAATCTGTAATTCATGACCTGTACGTGGTACTGCTGAAGCATCTTGTGACGATTGTTCAGGCATTCGTGTGCCAGTCCTGGATAGGTGTTAGAAAGAATGGTAGTGGTAAAGGCTGGAGGCCATCTGTATTTACCTCTTGTAATACTCCTTTTGGTGAACATCTATAGTGGATTGGGCAGACATGGGGTGCCCCGCAGACGTAGGAGAAGGAGCTCCGAATTGCGTAACAATTCTTCTGTGTTTTTACTTTATTTTATGCTTCCCGTTTTCATTATTTATATTTGGTTAATCAAGTTTAATTAATGAACGTAATTGGTGCATAACGAAGAAAACAAGTAAAAATACATTTCTTTTTAATTTCAAGTCTCACGGTGCAATTTCAATTAGTATCATAGCCTGTTGACTTAATTTATTAGTCTATTGTTCTGGCGATTCCGTGCCCCTTAAATTCTTCTCTTCAGCGGCTCTTATTGTGTATCTGTTTATTGCTTATTTGTTTGATCTCACGGGTTGTTAAGTGTTACAGAATGGATCGAACAAAAGTCATTCCCCAGTTGACCGGCGACAACTACGCCTATTGGAAGGCTCGCACTCGTACGCACCTAAAAGCTCAAGGTGAAGCCATGTGGCGGTCTGTGGTGTCAGGCTGGACACATCCCACCAAACCCAGTTCCAGCACTGACGGAACCGAAGTAGCTAAGCCTGAGACTGAGTGGACTCAAACTAAGATAACAGACGCTGGAAACAATGATAAGGCTTTAGACACAATTTACTCTCTTATGCATGAAAGTCAGTTTTCAATTGTTGCAGGTATTCCTTCAGCCAAAGGTGCTTGGGAAGCTCTTGAGTCAACCTACGAAGGAACTACATCGGTGAAACAATCAAAGCTGCAACTGGTCCAGTCAGACTTCGAAGAGCTTCGCATGAATGAAGATGAGACAATCATCGACTTTCACACACGTGTACAGGAACTGGCGAATCGTGCAATGGTCCTTGGTGAACCATTCTCGCAAGCAAAGCTTGTTAAGAAAATACTGAGATCTTTACCTCCCAGGTTTCGAATGAAAGTCACAGCCATCCAAGAGCATGAACCGGTGAAAAGTTTCTCGGGAAGGGGCCAATGTGCTACTAGTTCCCTTGAAACATTACTCTGACTAAGGAGTTGGTTATTTTTAATGAGGCTTAGTGCCAACCAACTTTCCTGGGAGTACACTTGGAATTGTTTATCATATTGCGGCATAATTGTTTTTAGGCTTTAAAGTTGATGCCTAAGATATTAAGAAAATCGTCTAGTGATCTTATAATTTTGATTAATTAAGTAGTAGCCACAGTATCTTTGATTAATTGAAATTTTGTGAGATCATATACAGTCATAGACGTATTGATTGTGATTAATTATATGATATAATAAAATTTAGCCCACAAGCAATTTTGTTATGTTTATATAATTAATTGGGGTAAAGACATCAAACTATGATCATAATTTAGCCCACAAGCAATTATGCATCGGAATATAGTTTTGGTGAGTTTTATCATTACAGATTGGAAGGTCAATTTATTTAACATATAGTTATAATATAAATAAATTGGCGTCTTCTATCATAAAGTTATGATATATGTACATATTCACAAGTATTTTTATGTGTACATTTGTGGTATTAGTCTAGTTTCTTTTATGTGTTTTTATTATGCATGAATGAAATTTGGATTAATAGCTTGGTACATTAATCTTCTTTTGTGTACAAATATCAAGTGATCAATACAATTTCATAACTGAAATTATTAAGTTTTTGATCACTTTGTGACTAATTACAAAAAAATATAATAAAATCTACCCACAAGAATTTTATTATATTAATGTAAATAGTTAGAATAAAAAAAATCAAATCATATTTCTTAATTTACCCACAGGGATTAAGAAATGGAACATGGTTTGATAGTTTTATCATAAAGTTGTAGATGGATCTAATTGAATAAAACTTTAGCCCACACACAAGTTTTATGTCACTAGATTCTTCTATCCCCTTTGATAATAATTTTATCATAAAGTTTTAGTTGAGTCTAATTGAACAAAACTTTAGCCCACAGGCAAGCTTTGTGTCACTAGATTCTTCTATTTGATTATTATAAAGTCTCAGTTGAGTCTAATTGAATAAATCTTTAGCCTACATGCAAGTTTTATGTCACTGGATTCTCATGTTTAAATTGATGATCAAGATAAAATTTTATCATACCAATTTTAGAATTTATAACTTTAAGGCCAGTTATAATTATATATTTTGTGACATGGGTTGCATTGGCAACACATGTATTTTGTTAACTTCCAAAACTTTAGTAACTTGAAATTGTTACTGTATGTGGCTTACTTGGTTTTTCAGCACAACCACAGTAGAGATTTTGAATTTAGACGTGATATACCTTTTGGATCCTTATATTGGAATTGTACATATCTAGCCAAATTTCAACTAAAGCAATTTAATTTGTTTAAGTTGTTAGAAATTGTGTCTGTTACATGTACATATTTAACATGTCCAACTATTGTAGGGAATTATAATCTTTGTTAAATTAGTTGGACTTGAGGATCATTAGTGTGTATATCATTTATGCTCAAGAATAACTTTATTAGTGGGAGTAATGGTTTGATCAGTGGGAGTGATCATTTAAAAGATCAATAAGATGCCCCATTTGATCAGTGGGAGTGATCATTTGGAAAGATCATTACAGATGTCTGACTTCAAGATTGCTCTACTTCAAGGATAAGACACCTTGCCTTGTTATTATAAAATCAATAGTTTAATTTGTTGAACTACAAGTTGTGCAACATATTTCTGAAAATGTTGTAACAAACATTAATAGTTTTATTATAACAATGACATTAAGTTTATGGTGAACTATCACAAGTTAGATTCTTTAGCATTTATTGGAGTCTTTCGTCTCATCAAATTGATCCTGGGCCATTAAGATTTAAAAGGATCAAGATTCAATGTTGTGAGACATAAAGCATTTAAAGACTCATGATGTTGGTTCATATATATGAATCTTGGGGATTTTTTGTTTTTATGATAATACAATATTTTTTGTTGTTTCATAAAGTTACATTAATAAATCCTCGTTACTGCTCTATGACATGAAAGTTGAGCTTCCTTCTTTTTTGGAGATCATTTATAAGGTGTATGTTTAAAGTTCCGCTTGTGGGCTTAGACTCATGAATTTGTTATCTAAGTCGTTGGAATATGGACTACTCAATTATTATCTTTGGCTAAGATTAATGAGAGTAGGAGTGACAGACGTGTCAACTCTGAAAACTTAGCTGTCAGCGATAATATTAAAGATAATGAGTTAGTCGTGCGATATATTAGCATTTTTGCTAATAATTTCATATCCCTACTTAAGGCATGCTTATAAGAATTTTAGGGATCATACAGGGTACATGGAACTTATTTTGTGACTATATTGTACGTACATTTATGTTGTCACCTCTATGTAATTTGGATGGTTTCTCCTATGGTTATGCGCATATTTATTTGAGAAACATCCATAAGGTTGGACCAAGAGTAAACGTAGGGTTTATTTATAAAGGACCTGAGTTGGGAATCAAAATGCATGTGATGCATAGATGGTATTACTCACCTTTTAATTAAGAGGACATACCACTATGATTCATGCTTTTGATCTTCAATGAAGGTTTTGCCAATACTTGCACCAAATGGAAAATTGTAAAATTTTCCATTAATGTTGTACAAATCAAGTGGTGTAAGTTTATTAGGCCAAATTTAGCCGTTACGGCAATAATTAGTTATGATAACTAATTATAATCAAGAATGAACATAAGGTTTATTCATTAAGTTTTATACCTCATAAGGTACTTAGAGAATAAATTACATTGTAATCATAAGTAGATACTACTCTGATTAAGAGGAACCATCTCTATGGTTCATGTTTTTTTGTTTCTTTGAGTTAATACTTGCACCAAGTGGGAGAATGTAACATTTTCATTATAATTACATTATTAAGTGGTGCAAGTTTAATATGCCAATTATGGCCATTATGTTGTGGTTTGAAACGGATGTAACGGTTTCTGTTACTTAGCCTATAATGATGGCATGTAGGCTATTTAAGCATGGTCTTCCCATTGCTCCTGTTGCAGCCTTACAACTACACCATCTAGTTCATACAGGAGATTAATGGTAGACAACAAAACTTTGATCATTGGAGTTTTTGAAGCAACAATACAATGCAACAAAGTATCAACTATGGCTGGAGTTTTGCTTGATCATTATGCTTCCGCTATGAGGTTCGGTCATCACATGTGTTCAAATTGTGTGAGTATTCTTACAAAGGAAGACACGAATTGCTCGGGCAAAGAAACACTAAAATCAATTTTTCTAGAGGAAGATAGAGAATGCACAGTGTATAAAGAAGAAGAGGAGACGGGAAATACCACATTTTGAGGAGATGCGAGAGACACAGGCTCGGGTAGAGACGGAATTGAGGCAGCGACTGTCACAGGTGGAATTGGCCAGGGTGTAGCGGTGATGTGCCGAGCCAGAGCAAGCATTTGTCGATGTTCTTTAGCCGTGAGCCCTTCAAGGAGAGATACATCAATTTTGATGGTGGCAAGAACCCTATCCGTAGCCTCATGAGATATTGGAGAATCGACATTAATTATCTGGCCGAAAAGATTCGCCCTTTCATATTGAGACACGAAGGAGAAAAAAGGGTTTTCCATGTGAGAAGCTTTTGTGAAGAACAATGGTGGAAGATGACAGGTTGAAGAGGATGATGGTGATGATCTCGGCTTAGTGGTGACAAAGAGGAGATAAAGTAATAAATTGGTGATGTGAAGTTTCTCTTTAAAAGGCGTGTGGATTTGATAGCTACAAGACATAGGTGTAGATTTTATTAGGTAGGTAATGGAGTGTGAGTAGGAGAAGAATAGGGAGTTTGTTTTGAATTGGTATTCTAAATGTAACACAAAAAAAAAGAAAAAAATATTATATGGTAAGATAACAAAACAAAAATTTGGGCAATTAAATTCGAAGGAATGGCCGAAAACAAAACAATTTTGTCCCTGCAAAAAAATATTCACGTACCAAAAAAAAAATTAACTGTTAGATCACAAAAAAAAATAGAATTAAGATTAGTACCTGTTCGATGGAATTAGACAGTTAGAGTGCAAACTCCAAGAGCTGCTCGAAGTAGTTCAAACCTGGATTTGTCTAATGGTTTCGTGAATAAATCTGCAAGATTTTTGTCAGTAGAGATATAGTCTAAAGTTATTTCTTTTTCTTCGACTAGTTCACGAATGAAATGATGATGAATATATATATGTGCTTCGTTCGGGAATGTTGGACTGGGTTTTTAGATATGTTGATCGCACTGGTGTTGTCGCAGAAGAGGGTCATATTTTTCTGAGTTAAACCGTAGTAGGAAAGCATTTGACGCATCCAGAGTAGTTGAGTACAACAACTACTCGCAGCTATGTACTCAGCTTCGGCAGTGCTGAGTGATATTGAATTCTGCTTTTTACTCAGCTAGGCAACTAAGTTTTTTCCGATAAAAAAACACCCACCGGACGTGCTTTTTCTGTCATCGGCGTTTCCAGCCCAGTCAGCATCACTAAAACCTGTAAGACTAAGATTAGTGTCAGTAGAATACCAAATACCATAATTAAGCGTACCTTTAACGTATTTATAATACGTTTTACCGCCTACAAGTGTGACTCTTTTGGAGCAGCTTGATAGCGTGCACACATCCCAACACTTACCATGATGTCTGGTCTACTAGCAGTTAAGTATAGTAGACTGCCAATCATACTTCTGTACAAGGTGGAGTCAACAGAAGTTCCATTGTTGTCTTTGGATAAATTGGTTGTCGTTGAGATAGGAGTTCGGGCATCTTTGGCCGATTCAAGACCAAATTTGGATAAGAGATTTTTCGCATATTTTGCTTGGGATATAAAGATCCCTTCTTTTGACTGATTTACTTGTAATCCGAGAAAGTAAGTCAGCTCTCCAATCATGCTCATTTCAAACTCTTGTTGCATGACTTTGACCAGTTTGTCCGTTTCACCTGTCTGTGTGGACCCAAAAACAATACCGTCAACGTAAACTTGTGCAATAGTTACGTGTGGACCCAAAAACAATTGTACCGTGAGACTTGAAATTAAAAAGAAATGTATTTTTACTTGTTTTCTACGTTATGCACCCGTTACGTTCATTAATTAAACTTGATTAACCAAATATAAATACTGAAAACGGGAAGCATAAAATAAAGTAAAAACATAAAAGAATTGTTACGCAGTTCGGAGCTCCTTCTCCTACGTCTGCGGGGCACCTCACATCGATCCACTATAGTAGATATTAAGCCACATTTGTGATCTTTAAACTTTGTCTTTTTCTTCGAATAAATCATAGCCACTCTTTTTCTTTTTTCTTTTTTTTTTTTTGTTTCTTTGAAAGCTTCATACGTTGGCCGACTTCATTCTCCAATGTACACTGTCCACTCATTTAGACATCACATGGTTCAAAAGAAAATTAATTCTAACAACTCTAATTAATTTCTTAATTAAAAACTAATAAGACCACTACTAAATAAAATAGCCAATAAAATTTAATACTGGAACAGAATCCACAATAATCGAGAAACCACTATAATCAAGACCTTTGCAGTGTTGCCCGTTTTCACAAGCCAATGTTATATATTTTAACTGCATACTAACCATGCAATATAATCTCACTCTTTGCCATTTCGTAACATTGCAATAATCAACCATAATATATATCTTATATCAAATTGCCCTTCTTTTCTTAGCCTTTTCCATAATCTCTTATATGGCTAGGCAAAAGTTTTATTTACTGAAATTATGTAGTTAATTGAGTGCAGCATATTAAAGAGTGTTCTACAAGTATGATTGAACTCACAATGATGAGTCGGGATACCAAGTATTAAGCACGAACCCAGACAAAAAAAATTCGAAGAATAGCTAGCCAAATGTAAAAGAAAAAGTTCAAAATTGAATTGATTCAGCATCCGTGCATGAAACAATATTTGTTTCATGATAATACATTAGTGATATTATTGTAGTTTCTAAATATTTATATATATATATATATTTTTTTTTTAATGCACGGTCTGCATTTTACAAGATCATACTAATCATAAAAAAAAATTGTGTTTAATATGGTTTTTCGCCCATATAGTTGCCCGGAGGGTTATAGTAGCAGATGACAAACATCCAATCAGTTTTGCACGTAACCCTAGCACAGCCAATACTCGTGCTGCCGCCCCAAACCACCTGCGTATAAGAGCGGCAATTGTTGCCGCTGGTGCAAGAATTCGATGCGTGGTCATAGTCCTTCTTCTCACCCATCCACAACTTCATGGAATCCGCCGGAGACAATTCGGCAGAGGCCACCGCAATGTTTTCCCCATACAGCCCATTAGAGTTCTGCGGCACACAGTCAGCAGACCTCTTGGCGGCATAGGATTCGGCGATGTCTGCTAAGGTGGAGTTCCAGTTAACATGTGGAGATCCAACAGTTTGTCGGGCCGCGTTATGTGCAGCAACAAACCCTTTAACGCAAACAGAGTCACAGGCGGATTGTACGAAAGATGTTTGGGCAATGGCGGCTAAGGCAATTATGGAGATGGTGAGCTGCAGAAAAGAAAACTCCATTTCCTTTTTATTGTGATTTGCTGCAATAAAAAGGAAAAGTAAGAGGAAATGGAAAAATGTGTCTCTATCTGCAGAGATGCAATGGCCATTGGCATTGTGTTATAGGGTATTTATAGGATTGTTTGTATCCTAAAAGAATGGATTGCTTTTAATAATTTGTATGGCTTAGAAATACAAGAATAATGGTCACCTCACAAATATTTATAGGTAGAGTATGTATAGGAAGAAAGTTAGGTAGGTTGAAAAAAATTTGATGTTACACTTTATCTGCTTTGCAAGTTTTTTGTTGTCATTTGGTCTCTCAGTGACATATATTGGGTGGGATAGAGGCAGAAGGGATTATACAATTTATGCAGATAATAAGCTAGGTTTCCCCAGTCCCAATTCATTAAGATTCAAGATTAGCATAAACAGCACTCTGTCGGGAAATTTGGATACAAACATATTTTCGACACATATGACACATATGGCCTATCCTATCCTATATATAATAAAGCCATATGCAATAATAATAATGATAATAATTTCCACTGACAGTTTCTAATATATATATATATATATATATATATATATATATATATTATTTATTTATTTATATTTCAATTTCTACTGGCAAATTATTGTGTTAACGATGGTCCACATAATTGTATGGATCATGAATATCAAATACATTTTTAATATATTAAAAATACATTATTTTTATATTGAAAGTACTTTACATACATATATTTTTGAATGTTACTAGCTCTATTACAATGTAGTATCTGTTCATATACTTTCTCAACCTATTGAAACACATTGAACTAATAACGCCTCCACTGAGGCTCAAACTCACAACCTTCCAAATGGAAGTCCAACCCGGATACCATTGGACCACATAGTCCTGGTACTTTACATACATATATAATGTACCCTTAGTATATTTAAAATATACTTTTATTGCATGCAATCCCAAAGTTCATAAGTTTGAAATTAATATATGGCATAGCTAGGCGGCCTAATATTTAAGATTGTTGATGTGCATATTGAGGACTACGGAGACAAAGATGCGTTATTCGTGGATTCATAGGATACTATCCAACAACACTCTCCAACTTAATTGACGTGAAGTAGGCTTAGTAACATTAAGATTATATTCTCGAATTATTAGTTCTCATCTTTTATTGATTACACACTTAATTCGATAGTATTTGGAAGAAAAAATTAATGTTCGAACTAAGATTGTGATTTTGGTCTTTAAAGGTCAATTGTATGTTGCTACATCTAGAATACTAAACTTTCTCTTGTATGTATATGCATGCGTTATACTTTAATACAATATACTAATACACATTAATTAATTGATACTAACATAAATTTTTTCTTCTGTATATTAATTTATTATATTACTACATACGTATATACATACATGTGTATAATCAACAATAAAAAAATAAACAAAAACCTTTAAGAGACACATCAATTCAAACAAAATAGGAATAAAAAATGAGCACAAATAATGCAATCTAAATTTCGAAATGAAGTAAACCACTAATAGATAAGCAAAAAGTAGATCGATGCTATATAATCTTTTTTTTTTTTTTTTTTTGGGGGGGGGGGGGGGGGGGGGGGGGGGGGGGGTACATACTATGTAATCTCTCTATGACGTTGAATAACTTAATAGTACAACTAATTAAATAACGTATGATATAAAATTTCCTATCAAAGGAATGCTGTCCAAGTTTTTTGGAGTTAATTATAAATATTTAGATCATTTTATAGATTTAGAAAGATGGATTTAGACAACAATTATAAAAACATTTTTTTGAAGAGACATTATCTTTTAATTAAATATCTAAGTTATAATACAAAATATGTTATATATATTTATTTACATTGTATTTTTTACAAATATAATAAATATTAATATTTTGTTCAATACTTACACATGATAACCTACGACACACATTTCACAACACATGAAACATGTAGGGAAAAAACTATCACTACCAAATATCAACATGTGCTTGTAAGATAACGAGTTCATATTATTAGAATATTTTATTCTAATCTTATTGTGGTTTATGTATTTAGTGGTCTGGACAATTGAAATCCCATTGTGATAGGTAATGGGAATATAATATGTAACAGATCAGGGGTTATTATTCCCCTCTCTTTGGCTTTCAATAGGGCTATTTAAGCCAACTTAATTATTTGGTTTCGGGCCATTATTGCCATAATTCCAATAATCAATATTGGAATGTAAGTTATGTAAAGAAGGCAATATAAAAGGGCATTGGCATTTTCCTATCCTATCACTGTGAAAACCAACGTGAAAGACCAAAGGGAAAAGTACTCTGAAAAACACTCTGCAAACTTGAAGAAAGAAGTTGTGAAGAAGAAAGGGTTGAAAGCTTCATCATTCTCTTTATGGAATCAGATTAATTAGTACTTTAACGCTTCCGATTAAAGTATTGGTTAAATAATTCCATGCCTATTGTTATAGTTTTACATGTGGTATCAAGAGCAATGTTAGGTATAATGAATTACCAATTTTGTTTTGAAATTTGTGTATATATATGTGTTAATTTCAATTTGTGTATATGTATATATATGGGTTAATCTTGTATTGAAATTATGTGTATACATATTATGGTTATATACATATATTAAAGTTTTGAATGGTCTCGACGGATTAAAGATGATTTTGATGGATTAAGAATTAACAGTGTTTGAATCATCCCGTCGTCGGTTAGACATCCGGTGACCGTCGGTAGCCGTTTCTTCTCAGCCTTACGGCTGGAGAAGGAAAGCAGCGAAGCTACTGCTTCTCCAGCGCAAGGCTGGAGATTTTTTAATGGGGCCGTGAAGGGCTCTAGCCAATTTGGCTAGATCCCTAAGCCCATTATTTTTTTTATAATAATAATAATAATAATAATAATAATAATAATAATAATAATATTATTATTATTATTATTATTATTATTATGATTATTATTATTATTATTATTATTATTATTATTATTATTATTATTATTATTATTATTATTATTATTATTATTATTATTATTATTATTATTATTATTATGGATGATAGTTTGAGAAAAAAAGATTTGTTGGACTCATGAATTATTATGGTTTGGTGATTCGTGAATTTGTATGGCTCTTAAATTATTATTGTTATTATTATTATTGTTGTAATTTTGTCTATTGTTGTGAGGAGCTTGTTAGTCACCAAAGTGGCCTGGCTAAGGAACAGTAGATTAAAATAAATTATTGGTTTGGTGATTCGTGGATTTGTTTGGTTCTCAAATTATCATTGTTGTTATTTTGTCTACTGTTGTGAGGAGCTTGTTAGTCACCAAAGTAGCCTGGCTAAGGAACAATTATATTAAAATAAATTAAAATTTTCCTACTTAAATTGTTTTTAGTCTATTAAGGATTCTGAGAGTCACCAAATTGACCATGCATGTTATATAAAATTTGGACTAAATGAATGTTGTGTATGGCAATAAAATTCTAAGGCACTGCCGCATTTGAACCTTCGTGTATATATATATATATATATATATATATATATATATATATATATATATATATATATATATATATATATATATATATATATATATATATATATATATATATATATATATATATATATATATATATATATATATATATATATATATATAGGTAAAAGTTCAGGTGTGAACTTCTAGTAATATGTGCACGTGTGCACTCCTACTAACCGTGTGATTGTGCTGATCTATGGGTGCAAATTAGAGTGCACCAGCGTCCGGTGTACCCCGCCACACTCACCATTTATTTGTGGCGCATTGTGCGGGTTATTATTTTGTTACAGCAATCTAACCGTCTGTAGTGGCATCAATAAAGTTGGCAAATTCAAGACAAAATGCATTTTCTGTTCACCATGTCATGCGTTTTAAAATGCATATTGAGCCACCGTGAGTGGTAATTTAATTTTGTAGTAGTTTTACCAAAGCCACGAGGCCAGAAAGGGAATGGCTTGCTGCTGAGCAAATGATTTTGGTAATGCATGTTTCGGATTGTTTGATGCCTAACAACAATAAAAGTAGCATGTTGAGAAAGTTGGAATGCACCTTTGCCTTTTACCTGAAGCATAAAGTGATGTTCAATCTGCCCTCCTTGATGTTGCAACACATGGACTACTGTAGGGACCATAACCGTAAAAGCCTGCCCTATGGTATGGTTTTGAGTTGAATTTTCCTGAGGAAAGGGGTGAAAGTAGATGGCTATGTGCCCAAGCCTGCGGGCAAAATGGTTTTGGATGCCGTGAACCTCCGGAGCTGCAATCTGTTTCAGTTAGAAAATGATGAATACATCACCCTGGAGGAAGTAACAAAGAAACCCCTTGCCAAGAGGAGTTCCTTGGTTGAGCAGCTCGAGATTCCTGTTGGGAAGTTGAATCAGGTAGTGCAGAGTTTAGGGGAGATGAAGAAGAAGAAGAGGGAGGAGAAGAAGAAGAAGAGGAAGCTAAGGAAAGTGACACCGAGAGTGAGGAGAGCTTGGGAAGAAAAGAGGTGAGGACGAAGAAAGAGAATGACACCATGACCCACGAGGAACGTGTGGTGGCCCTCCTCCGACAGCAAAATCGGATGATCGAAGAAGGTTTTTCCTTCATGAAGGCTCAGTTGGTCACCGTGAATCAAAGGCTGGATGTGCTGGAAGCTAGCTCTAGGCAAGGTAGAGCCAAGGAAGCTTCTGACGAGGATGCCGAGGATTCGGATGATGATGATTCCTCCTAGGCTGGAGTTTGAGGTAAGCTCGTTTCTTTCCTTGCTTGTTTTGGTTGCCGGCTTGTTGGTTGTTGCTTGTTTAGTTGTTTGTTTAGTAGGTGTTCTCTTGCTTGCTTTGGTTGTTAGCTTGTTGTTTAAGTGGTTTGTTTAGTTGCTTTGCCTCATTTGATCTTAGTTTGCTCGTGGTTTAGTACTACTGTAGATGGGTGATGGTTGGCCTTAAGTTATGTTAGTGGTGGTGTTGCTTGAGAAGTTTTCTCCGTTACTTTGAAACCTTGCACTACTTTTGATCTTTGGAGCCTTGTTTATTTATACCTTGCGATCTCTTGTCGCATCTTTGATTCGTTGCTATCTTTTTGGTAAATTCGTCGTGCCCAAGCTTCGGGGACGAAGCTTCTTGTTAGGGGGAGAGGATGTGACACCCCGTAAATCTAAATACTAATTGGGAGTAATTGAAGAATTAATCCAAGCTTTCTTTGGTAATCCATTTCTAAAAATCCTGAAATTTAATTGTCGAGGGACTAAAATTTGACTAGTTACTTAAGTCAATCAAGTGTACCTTGTGCTTTATGGTTTGTGTCCTTGCCCCTTTTTCTTTCCAACCTTTGTAAGGGTAAAAGTGACCTTTCACCCATGAATTGTTGTTCAAGCTATCCCTAGCAAGATATTTCATTCATTCCTCATTCAAGCCTAAGTCCTAAACACTCTATCATCTCTCTAAAAAGAACCTAGCTTATTCTTCAAGCAAAAAGGAGAACCTTCTAGCTTTGCAAGTTCCCACACCAAGATTCTTACTTTCTTTGTTCCAACCTTAGGAAAGGGTAAGGTTCTCGGCTATTTAGTGTTTTTAGCCATCTTTTGTGTGTCTTTATCTAAGTTAGAATCTCGTGTAAGAAGTTGGTGAGGAAGAAGAGCTCTAAGAATAGGCTTAGGAGAGTGAAAAGGAAGAGGTTGTGGTCTTCAAAGATAACCCATGCTATACAAAACCGATTTTCTATTGCTATGAATGATTATTGGCTTCTATATAATGTTCTTGATGTGATTTGTGAAATTTGATGCATGATCTTGTGATGATGCATGTTTAGAGCTTGTATTTAGGTTTCTTGAATGCCATTGCTTGGCTTATTCTCGGGTTCAAGTCATATCTTTGTTGTGTGTGAGATTTTGGGTGTTTTGGACTTGAACTTGGCTTTGTTGATAATTTTTCCCGAAGGGAAATTGTGGAGTACAGGTGAGCTCTTTGTGAGTCTTCTTGATGTTTCGTATGTCTAGAACGATGTGTTAGGAATCTACGTTAGGATTTGGGGTCTTGAATCGTGCTTAAGGGTCCAACTTTGTGATTCGTTGGGCTAATATGAGTCTTAAAGGTTCGTTGGAACCATTTTGGTTTACCCGTTTGATGAGCATGATAGTTTGATGTTGTTACGCTTGTATGTGTGGTTTGTTCCTTATTGTTAGGGTTGACAACTCGTGTTGTCAATCATTTGATGTTGGATTGTAATCCTTTGTTGTTGAGTATTGCCTCATGTCTTTGTTGTGATCTCTTGATTGATTCTTATGATGTGGTCTTGTACAAATCGTTGTACCTTTGTTGATATTTGATTAGGGCTATTGATAAGCCTTAGTCTTCTTGATGATGATGACTATGTGTGAATATGAATGAGATTGGTGGTTTTGTTACTTGAGCTTTACTCACATGATTTGTGGTATGTTACTATGATCTGTACGGTACCCTCGTGTACTATGAGTTCGGCGGTATTGTTTGGCAGAAGTTTGGCGGGGGACGACGGTCCCAGAACAGGAAAAGGTTGGACTCAGAAGTATAGGGTGGCACTCGAAGGTACAGGTTGGAACTGTGATAAGGCCGGGGATAGCCATAAGGGTGGTACTAAGGTATAAAGTTGGAACGTGAATTTGTCATTATGTGGTTGTTTATTTCCTTGCTTATGAGCATGTGTATGATGAACTCTACCTTGTGAATGGTTGGTTGCATCTTGAGTTGTGTTGTCCTTTGTTGTTTATGGTTTTGTGTCTTGTTGAGGTTCATGATCCTCAGTCTTTGTTGAGAGTGTGATGATTGTGATAGATTTAGCGTGTGCACCCATAGTTCTATGGGTGTGACATAACACCTTTCTCGGTTTCTAATAACTTCCGTTTTATGTTCATTTGGTGTTTAGTTTTCTTATCTTTGAATTTAATTTTTAAAAATGTTGGTAAAATCGGGGGTGTTACAAGGAGTGTCCACATCTAACATGTGAACATGTGAACATGTGCATAATTTCAACCATGAAAAGAACCATTGCTGTTGAATGCAGAGCACCTGTTGAATGAAATATATAACAAACCAATCTCATATAATCAAAGAACAAGGATTGTCATATACTTAGTGTAACACCCCCTAAAACCAAGCTATTTAAAGCCTTAAACATGCAGATATCTTAAACAAAACATTAGACTCAGCGGAAGGCTGAAAGAGGAATATATAAACTGGAAGTCAAAGGGGTGCTATGCCACGCTCATCCAGGGATGAACGCACAGGCTAATATCTGCATAATTCAACATCTAAAACCATACAAGTTCAAGTACTAAGTCTAAACTGGCTCACAGGCCACAAAACACATGAAGGAGCTACACTAGCTGGCACTAAACCGCGTTCTCGTCTAAACGTCACCTGAAAGAAACACATAAAAGATGGGACGACACCCGGTCAGCGAATGATGCCGGTAACCCACCAATAAATGTGAAATATCATACATAGATAAGATATACGTTTGTAAAATCATTTGCGAAACGGAATACTTATATATAAGTTCAAAACCAAGAGTAAGGTCAACACAAGACTCAAAGCACTCACAACAAGATAAGGGAACACATCCCAAGACACGCCAAGAAGCAATAATAACTCATAAGAACGACTCAAGGCATAATCTGCCATCACACAGTAGATTAACACCCGACATGCATAACACAAGAGAATAAGGACAAAACCATTGGCAACACATGTCTTTGTGACATCACACGTCACAAATAGAGAAATACACAACAACGGCTACACAAGCCCTCATGACATCACCCATCACGAGTTGATATGCCTTCCTTATGCCGGGTTCCAACCTTATGGCTACCCCCAACCTTATGTCTAGTTCCAACCGTTACCTCCAGGACCCCTGTACTTCTTAGTCCAACCTTTTTTCCTCCTGGGACCGTCGTCCCCAACCAACGAACCACCAACAAGACCACCAATTCATAGTACACGAGGGTACCGATCACACACACGGCAACACATGCCACCCAAGAAATACGTGAACCTTACACAAAGGTCACAACTCCATAATCACGTCATGGCCACCATGAGGACCACTGCAATACCTTGGTGACTAGTGTCCCATACCACTAATCGTGCAATCTAGGTAAAGCCACACACACATCACACCTCAACAGGAATCAATCAACGGATCACAACGAAGGTATGAAACCATACTCGATCAAGGAGTAGATCATAGTCCAACAACAACGATGCTTAACACAAGTCATCATCAACAATAGGAAGGTACAAACAACACACACGCTAGTATTTAAACACCGAACTAGCGTGCTTATCAAACGGGTAAACCAAACGTAGTTCCGAAGAACACACAAGACTCATCATGGTTCAACGAATCACAATGTTGAAAACTTAGCACGATTCAAGACACCAAAACCTACAAGGAATCCTACCATATAGTTCTAGACATACGAAACATCAAGAAGACACTCGAATAGTTCCACAAAGAACAACGGGAAGTCAAAAGATCAAATACCGAGTCAAAAGAATCACGGGGAACAAATCCCCGCCAAACCACATCATGTTCCCCGCGGGTGGACCCACGGGTAGACCCCCACTCGTGGTTCCGCCCGCGGGTACACTACCCACGTCCAGCTTGTTCCCCGCGGGTGGGCGGCGGGTAGGCCACTGCCCGCCGTTCTGCCCGTGAGTACATACCTGTACTCCAAATAATCCCTTCGCGGATTTTCAACACCAAGCTCAAATTCAAGTCCAAAACATGTCAAATCTCACCAAATACAACAAAATGACTTGAATCAAAGGAATAGTCAAGCAATGGCATACAAGAACCCTAAACACAAGCCCTAGATATGCATTTTCACAAGACAATGCATAAACACTCACATTTCATAGCAAAACACACGTAGAATCCAAGAAATCATCATATAGGTAAGCAAAATAGATTTTGTAGAGCATGGGTTACCTCTTGTACACAAAAACCTTCACTTAACACTTCACCAAGTTCCTAATAAAGCTCACCTTCCAAACCCACTTCAAGAACACACCAAAAGATCATAAAGATTCTATCTTTAAGAAAAGACACCTAAGAAAACACTAAAAACACAAGATGAACATAGATCTTACCCTCCTAGATGCACAAATATATGAAAGGTAGAATCTTGGAGACAACTCTTGAAGATTTGACAAAGCTTCAACTTGGCTTGGAAGAAAAGCTATCTACCTTTTTAGAGAGAAGGTAGAGCTAAAGTTAGGAAAGTGTAAGGAGAGAAATGAGGGTTGTCTACTAGGTTAGCTTGCATTACTAACACAAGGTGAAAAGTCATGACTACCCTTACTAACATAAAGAGGTGTAAGGGAACAAGGGAAGTCCTTACAAAGCCTAAGGTACACCCTTGACTTTGGGGTTGACTAGTCAATTACTAGTCCCCGACTATTGAATTTTCAGGAATTTAAGTAATTAAATTACCAATTGGTTTATGATTAATTATTTAATTAATCCCTTAATTGAATTTGGATTACGGGGTGTCACACTTAGAGAAAAAGGTAACAATATAAGAATTAACAGTAAGATATGGTCCTTTTCAACAATAAGCAATTTCCCTTTAAGATGCACAATTCTAATTCAACCATTCAACCATTTCAATTGTATAGTCACTGTATAAAGAACTACGGCTATATATGAATAAACTAGTAGCACAATAAATTAATTTAACCTGAGTCACAACTACTTAATGAAAACAAAAATATTTTTTTAAGCAAACCAAGATACCTTGCACTGCCATAAACCCACGGCAGTGGTGCATTGTGATAAATCCCCAGGCACTCACCATCATGCCATAACAGAGCCCCACACAACAATCTATTTTTTAAACACAGAGCCCCACAATTGCAGTGCACCACTGCCGTGGCGCAATATTATTAATACTATGAGCTTAATTTAGTAGTGCACTGATAGTCCCCCATAGCAACTGAAACCCCAATTCAGAACAAGAATTCGAAAACCCAAAATTGCACACCACAGTAAACAATTACGGAAAACATATAGAATGCACAACCACAATGCATGGCACCATTAATGATCACTAATGCACCCGAACTCGGCAATGACATGCAAGCCGGTAGAAATGGTTCTCAAGCCACGAATGCACACAAGGAACAACCCCAAGTCCAATTCGAGCAATCAGGTCAACTAGGAATTACATTCCCAGAATCAAAACCAAAACCCCCAGAAAAAAGAAGACTGCATTACTAAGAATATAACCATAAAGCATAAGAACCGGAACTAACCTCGCTGAGCCCACCGGTGCGCCGCCCGTCGCGACCCTAGAAGCTACCCCGCTCGCAGCCCAGTCCAATGCACCACCCGTCGTGGAGGGCGAAGGCCGGCGACAAGCCCGGCGCTTGAACGGTCGTGTGGCCGATTGCACTCTGTGAGCACTGGCCGAGACCGGTGTCGCCGGCGCGAATAGATGGCCGGACGCACTCCTCTCCGATCGGCGACCACAATTGGACCTAGACATCACTAATCGGGCACCCCTCGGGAGAGACAACGCTGAGGTAACGGTGTACACATGATAGAGAAGCGATAGAGGAAAAACAAACCACACGCACGGAATAAAGTGGGGGATGCAAAATACTAAAACGGCCCTATGACCTCTATAGCCCAAAAGATAGCTTGTATATAATGCACAGGGTGACATGTGCACTCAAATTAGAATGCAATCACAGCCATGCATTGATCAGCGAAAATGAAAAGCTACAAGCAGTGCACATGATAATAGAAGTTCACACCTGATCGAACTGTTTTCTATATATATATACTAGTTTTTTTATAATGCCCAATGTTTTTTTTAAATAAGTACTTTAAAGTATATCAAGACAACATTATATTGGAATTGCTCATGCATAGATAATTGAATGTTAAATTTGCGTATTTAAATAGGCAATTCTAAGTTTACAAATGCAAGATAATATAGTCAAGATTGATTATAATTGTCAATAAATAATTGTATGGGTATGGTTGAAACCAAATACGGGACATAAGGGAAAGCATTAAAAATTACGGCATAAAATATTAAATATATACTAATATTAAAGAGCTAACTGCTGATTGTCAAACTAGGGCATTGCGAGATAGTTTTCCACTTCAATTTGTTGTGTGATTTGAATACTCTTTTTGTCAATAAATCCCCCAAGTAGTTAATATGATTAGCTTAATTTATTGGGTATCACTAATCAATTTCTGTTAATTAGTTATACTACAGATAGAAAAGTAGAAAAGAATATATTCTATTAGGAATTGTATTACACTATTTTACAATATTAAAATACGAATTTTAATATAGAATAATAGTACGAATAGGAAAGTAGAAAACAATATATTAAAATCCGAGGATTTCGGGCGGGAAGTTAAGTCCAAGATTTTGTTTTTATATATAGTATAGATATAGATTATTTAATATTTAAAAATTATAATTAAGATTTACGTACCTATTTAAAATATAATATGCTTAAAAAAATTATATACATATGTGTTTTTTTTTTTTTTAAACCATATAAGTTTTTATTTAAAAAATTATTAAAAATCATTTATTTATGTGTTTTTTAGTTTTAATAAGGTACTAGATAGTATGATACCCGTGCAATTATAATATTTTCAGAATATTTGGATTCATATACAATTATATAAAATATAAGAACGAATATTATATAGTGCAATTGATGAAATGAGTTATATAAATTATGTTTTCTGATGTTATCCTTGCTTGATTTTCATTTATACAATTAAAATTTATAAACTAAGTTGGCAAATAGGTCTAACATTTTTCATTGGTTTGTATCAACAGTTTCATGAATATATTATTAACTTGTTTTTTACGCGGTTTGCGCGAATAGGATAATGCCCAATGATTATTTTTAAATAAGTACTTCAAAGTATATCAATACAATATTATATAAGAGATATTCATGCATAGGTAAATAAATGTTGAATTTGTTTATTTAAATCGGTAATTTAAAGTATATAAATGCTAGATAATATGATGAGAGATTAATTAATAAATGTCACTAAAATAAATGTTTGCAACTTTGTAATAACGCTAGTCAAAATATTTAGTCTAAAAGCGATAGTCTAAGTAAATACTACTTTCGATTTAAATTTCTCTAATTCTTCTTAATTCTCTTTTTGGTAACATTGGCATTGTCTTCATCTTTAGTACATGTCTTTTTTTTTTCTTTTTTTTTTTTTATTGGTAGTGTGTCATGTGCAATTGGCTTACTGGTGGTAGCATAGAGGGATTCATCATGCAATGAGATTATGGTGTAGTAGGAAGCTTTAGTTTTGTCTTGTTGTGTATATGACTGGAATATTTGTTGTACTATGTGTAAAACTATAACAATAGGTATGGAATGATTTAACCAATACTTTAATCGGAAGCATTAAAGTACTAACCTGATTCCATGAGAGAATGATGAATCTTTCAATCCTTTCTTCTTCACAACTTCTTTCTTCAAGTTTGCAGAGTGTTTTTCAGAATACTTTTCCCTCTGGTCTTTCACGTTAGTTTTCACAGGATAGGAAAATGCTTATGCCCTTTTATATTGCCTTCTATACATAACTTACATTCCAATATTGATTATTGGAATTATGGCAATAATGGCCATAAACCAAATAATTAAGTAGGCTTAAATAACCCAATTGAAAGCCAAAGAGAGGAGAATAATAACCCTTGATCTGTTACATATTTTATTCCCATTACCTATCACAATAGAATTTTAATTGTCCAGACCACTTAATACATGGACCACAGAAAGATTAGAATAAAATATTCTTACATTCTCCCACTTGGTTCATGTGTATCATTGATGGATCGGACTAGGATAACTTTAATTCGAAAAATATCCCAAAACATCAATGAACTTTTACTTAAATTAAAGTTTAGCTAGATCATGGCGGTCGCACGTTACTTGAACAATATGTTCCCTTCCATGCATCATAGGTCAACTTTAATCTCAATACTGACAACCATAGGTGCAAACAGAGATATTTAATTGAATTCAACCAAGTCAATAACATAAAACTGAAAACAAAATTACAATAATAACAAGGCTCTATCCAAAATTTCCATACTCTCCACATGACAGGAGAAGACCTTCGGTGCTAAACCTTTGGTCAAAGGATCAACGACCATAAGTTCAGTTTTGATATGCCAAATTGACACTCACTGATTCTGTACTTCTTCTTTAACTGACAAATATTTCAATTCCATATGCTTAGCACCCTTAGATTACTTCTCATTCTTATAGACCAATCAAACTTCTTAGAGGTTAGTTCCGTCATCAGGTTCAATTCCCTGCAATTGACTTATCTGCTATTTCAGACATAGATAGCTCTTTCACTGTTTCCAAAAATTCAGATGCAATGTTCACTTTTTGCATCATCGGCCTCATATTTTCTGCCATGGTAATTTTCATGAGGTTTAAACACATTTTATTGGACCTCATCTATCCTTCATGGTATTCCTTATCTTCTTGCGGAAAGGTCTAGTCCGTGAGGGCCGCATGTTCCTTTGTGTTTAAGGAAAGGTCTAGTCCACTCAAGCCCAAGTAGAATTGGACTTGCTCGGACCAGTCTTGATAATTGAGGCCATTGAACCTCACAACAGCATTAATTGTAGCCGAGAATTGAGCAAAAGCTGAAATTTCATATTTACACTTTAATGTTTTCATGCTAAGCGTTTAAACAATTCAGACTTTCATAACTTTAAGAGATGCCAACAATACACAAAAGAATAATAATAATAATAATAATAATAATAATAATAATAATAATAATAATAATAATAATAATAATAATAATAATAATAATAATAATAATAATAATAATAATAGTAATATTAATAATAATAATAATAATAGTAATAATAATAATAATAATAATAACAATAATAATAATAATAATAATAATAATAATATAATCAAGTACTAGTCAAATAAGCAAGTCATCTTTGGATAAACAAGGCTATTTGACAAAGCACTAAAATTATATTCTTTAAGTATTATAAATTATTTGTAGTGATTCACCTTTGGGCAATCTCATAGCAATATAATTTATAATTAATGTAATTGTCATCTAAGGCATCTCAATGATTTGGGCAAAATAAATTCTATTTTTAATCTATATCTATCACCATCTAGCCAGATCACTTTGGTGACTAACAAGCTAAAAAAAATAGACATCCTTAATGAGTGAAATAGAATTTTATTTCCATTACACAACATTCATTTAGTCCAAATTTTATATAACATGCATGGTTACTTTGGTGACTCTCAGAATCCTTAATAGACTAAAAACAATTTAAGTAGGAAAAATTTAATTTATTTTAATCTAATTGTTCCTTAGCCAGGCTACTTTGGTGACTAACAAGCTCCTCACAACAGTAAACAAAATAACAACAATGATAATTTGAGAACCAAACAAATCCACGAATCACCAAACCAATAATTTATTTTAATCTAACTGTTCCTTAGCCAGGCCACTTTGGTGACTAACAAGCTCCTCACAACAATAGACAAAATAACAACAATAATAATAATAACAATAATAATTTGAGAGCCATACAAATCCACGAATCACCAAACCATAATAATTCATGAATCCAACAAATCTTTTCTTCTCAAACTATCATCCATAATAATAATAATAATAATAATAATAATAATAATAATAATAATAATAATAATAATAATAATAATAATATATTATTATTATTATTATTATTATTATTATTATTATAAAAATATATAAAAAATAATAATGGGCTTAGGGCTCTAGCCAAATTGGCTAGAGCCCTTCACGGCCCATCAAAAAAATAATGGGCTTACGGCTGGAGACGAAACGGCTACCGACGGTCACCGGATGTCTAACCGATGACGGGATGATTCAAACACTGTTAATTCTTAATCCATCAAAACATTCTTTAATCCGTCGAGACCATTCAAAACTTTAATATATGTATATAACCATAATATGTATGCACATAATTTAAATACAAGATTAATGCATAAATATACATATACACAAATTGAAATTAACACATATATATACACAAATTTCAAAACAAAATAGGTAAATCATTATACCTAACCTTGCTCTTGATATCACATTTAAAACTATAACAGTAGGCATGAAATTATTTAACCAATACTTTAATCGGAAGCGTTAAAGTACTAATTAACCTGATTCCATAAGAGAATGATGAAGCTTTCAACCCTTTCTTCTTCACAACTTCTTTCTTCAAGTTTGCAGAGTGTTTTTCAGAATAATTTTCCCTCTGGTCTTTCACGTTGGTTTTCACTGTGATAGGATAGGAAAATGGTTATGCCCTTTTATATTGCCTTCATTACATAACTTACATTCCAATATTGATTATTGAAATTATGGCAATAATGGCCCTAAACCAAATAATTAAGTAGCTTAAATAGCCCTATTGAAAGCCAAAGAGAGGGGAATAATAACCCCTGATCTGTTACATATTTTATTCTCATTACCTATCACAATGAGATTTTAATTGTCCAGACCACTTAATACATAGACCACAATAAGATTATAATAAAATATTCTAACAATATGAACTCGTTATCTTACAAGCACATGCTGATATTTGGTAGTGATAGTTTTTTCCCTACATGTTTCATGTGTTGTGAAATGCGTGTCGTAGGTTATCATGTGTAAGTATTGAACAAAATATTAATATTTATTATATTTGTATAAAATACTTGTTAAATAAATATATATAACATATTTTGTATTATAACTTAGATATTTAATTACAAGATAATGTCTCTTCAAAAAAAATGTTTTTTATAATTGTTGTCTAAATCCATCTTTCTAAATCTATAAAATGATCTAAATATTTACAATTAACTCCAAAAAACCTGGACAGCATTCCTTTGATAGGAAATTTTATATCATACGTTATTTAATTAGTTGTGGTATTAAGTTATTCAACGTCATAGAGAGATTACATAGTATGTAGCCCAAAAAAAAAAAACAAAAAACAAAAAACAAAGAGATTATATAGCATCGATCTACTTTTTGATTATCTATTAGTGGTTTACTTCATTACAAAATTTAGATTGCATTATTTGTGCTCATTTTTTATTCTTATTTTGTTTGAATTGATGTGTCTCTTAAAGGTTTTTGTTTATTTTTTTTATTGTTGATTATACACATGTATGTATATACGTATGTAGTAATATAATAAATTAATATACAGAAGAAAAAATTTATGTTAGTATCAATTAATTAATGTGTATTAGTATATACACGGCTGGAAAATGCTTAAATTCTGACCACTTTTCCGACCACCCACAAAAAGGGTCGGAAAAGGTGGTATTTTTTTAATTTTCCGTCAAAAGATTGGGTTGGACGAAAAAATATTGAAATATTTTCGCCATTCGAATTTTTTAAATTGATATTCGTTGTTCCGACCACATTCAGTAGTCGGAAATACCTTTATAGTACACATATATATAGGCTAGCTAATTTATTCTCCGCTCTCTTTCTTTCTTTCTTTTTTTTTTTAAAAAGACACCGCTCTCTTTTTTTTTTTTTTTTTTTGAAGAGACCGCTCTCTTCTTCTTATTCCACTCAAGTCTCTCACAGCAAATCTATTGTATTCATAGAAGCCATCACTTTAGCTGCTTCTTCCCGCCTCCCCCACCAATAGCAAATCTTCGTCTCCTTCGTCTCTGTAAGCATTGAAAATTTAAATAATATTATCGGACCGTGGTGGATATTTAATTACTAAATTAATTACTTTAATTAGGCTAATTGAACTAATATTTATTTAATTGGGTTTATTAAATGGCCCATTGAATAATTAATTAGTTTAATTACTTAATTAAATGTAATTGGATATTGGATTGTTCGGCCCGAAATGGTGAAATATTTAATCGAGTTGGACCAGGCTGCTTGGATGAATGGGGTTGCCTAATTAGCGGGCTTGACTTGGTCTTGGCCCACTAAAATTATATGTGGATTATATAATTTTGAGGAATTTGAATATTTGATATTATTTGGAAATTTAATGAAATCATGAACCTGGACACAATGGTGTCCCGGTACATTCCTTAATTTAATTAAAGAAATTAAATTAAATAAGGAATTAAGAGTTGGTTGGAGATTTTCCCTCACACTCACCACTATAAATAGTGGTTTCATTTTAAAGAATTAGAGCTCTGGAAATCTGCATATCGAAGCTCTGCCGAAATCTCTCCAGGATATCGTCTGGAACACGCCCGCAGTTGTACTGCGTATACCGCGCTGAGGAACACGCCACTTGAACACCGGAAGCCCTTCTTTGAAGATCAAGCTGCATATTAGCCCTTCATTGAAGAACAAGCTACATAACTCCGGAGGCCCTTCAGCAAGGAACTACTTCCAGTTCGGCATACTCCCGAACTCGGCATACTTCCAGTTCGGCATACTCCCGAACTCGGCATACTTCCAGTTCGGCATACTCCCGAACTTGGCATACTTCCAGTTCAATATACTTTGAACTAGGCACACTTCCAATTCGACATATTCCGGATTCAGCATACTTCCAACAAAGAACTATTTCAAGTTCAGCATACTCTGAACTCGGCACACTTCCAATTTGGCATATTCCAAATTCGGCACACTTCCAATAGGCATACTGCTAGTAGAGAATCAGAGGACTTCTCATATATAGAGATTGTACCCCTTCCTGTTTGATATATACTTGATACTTCATTGTAACCGATACTTTGAATTTTGAATATATACAATTCAAGTTTTTCGCGTTTACATATTTTTGCACACCCAGTGGGACAGCTCTGCCTCTCATCTCTCTGCTACTACTATATCTCAACCTGCGCATCAAATGGCATCGAACAATCCCATGTTCAGGAGGACCTATGCCCAAGCTACCAAGTCTACGCCTGTAGCTAGCCCTGGCACAACCCAGAAAACGCAAGGTCCGCTGACAAGGAACCGCGCAAAGGATTTGGGGGTCCAAGTGCCTGAACCTCAGTCCATGGCACGACGTGTGGTTCGAAGGCTCGACAAGGCCCCTGCTGCCTCAAAGGCAATTGCTTTTGCTGGAAGTCCACCCTCTCCCAAGGGAGCTACCGATGGTGGTAGTCCAACTTCTATGCAAGGGAATGCTAGTAGCGGGAGCACTTCCCCCGTAACTCCGCCACATCCATTATGGAAGGCTGCACCTGAGTGGTCGCATGTCTACAACGTCATGCTGGCCATGGCGACAAACACAGAGTCTGTGGAGGAGCAATTAGCTAGAATTGCTAAGTCTCTGGAAGGAATAGCTGTCACTCTCCAAAATCAAGAGAAACGGCTTAACACCCTCGATAATAGGGTAGGAAGCATCATGGAGGAGCAAGGAAGCCGTGCTCTAGGAAAGCAACCTGAAGGGCATGAAGAGGTTGGTCAGCAATCACCACCACCTCATGTTAGCCATGTGGTAGGAGAAGCTGCTTCCCACTTACCTGCAACTGAGAAAACTATTCCAGTTACCGAAGGCATGATACCGGTGGATCAGTTGAAGGACTACATAATGGGGGTCATCAAAGGCAAGTTGGATGAAGGCCAACCTTCATATTCCTATGCTAAGCCCTACACACAAAGAATTGAGGAATTGAAAATGCCCTACGGCTAACAACCTCCTAAGTTCCAGCAATTCGATGGCAAGGGAAATCCCCGACAGCACATTGCCCACTTTGTGGAAACATGCAATGATGCAGGGACTTATGGCGATCTGTTGGTAAAGCAATTTGTCCGTTCATTAAAGGGAACTGCGTTTGATTGGTACACTGACCTTGCGTCCGGCTGCATTGATAGCTGGCATGATATGGAATGTGAGTTCTTAACCCGTTTCTATAGCACAAGGAGAACGGTTAGCTTCTTGGAACTCACCACTACTCACCAATGGAAGGGTGAACGCGTCGGTGCCTATATCGAAAGGTGGAGGGAACTATGCCTGAATTGCAAAGAAAGAATATCCCAAAGTTCTGCAATTGAGATGTGCATCCAAGGAATGCACTTTGAACTCTCCTATATCCTACAAGGGATTAAGCCAAAGTCCTTTGAGGAGTTATCCAGTCGTGCTCACGACATGGAATTGAGCATCGAAGCCAGCGGAGGGCTCAACATATTGAACTTGCCTAGCTCCTCCAATGCACCTGGAAAACAAGAAGTTAAAAAGTGGAACAAACCTTTTCCAAAGCAGGAAAAGAAAGAAGTGATGAATGTGAAGGCTACTCCTATGACAGTCTTCACTAAGGCAACTGAAAGGCCTAGGTCAAGATCATTTTCTGGCCCGTCAAGGGGTGGTAGAAGGCCGACAATTGAAGAAACGCAGGAGAAGACTTATCCTTTCATGGATTCCGATGTATCTCCTATGTTTGATGAGCTACTAAAACTCAGACTCATTGAGTTGCCTGAAATGAAACGTCCTGATGAAGCTACAAGGGTGGATGACCCATATTACTGCAAGTACCACCGTCTTCTTGGTCATCCGATTGAGAAATGCTTTATCTTCAAAGACAAAGTAATGGCACTGGCCAGGGATGGAAAAATTGAGCTCGCTGATGCTAACGCGAACTCGAATCAAATCTCAATTACACTTGGACGGTACGCTCTGCTGTGTACTGAAAAGGAAGATGGGAAACAACGGAAGCGTCCACTCCCCTTCATTGTTAAGCACGCTGTCGGTCAAAGTTCAGAACCACGGCAGAACGATAACACATCCGAAGGAAAATGGGTGATTGTCACTCATAGAAAGAAGAAAGTTGAGCCTGTGAAGCATCAAAAGCACATAGTGAAAAGTTGGCTTGAGAAAACCTCAAAAAATACTCATGCCCGCAAATCAAAGACGAAGGGCCATGTCAAACAGCCACGTGCACCAGTTCCTTTGGCTCAATATATGCCAAAGGGATTTGATCTTCAAGGGGCAGGCACTTCTAGCTCCTGCTTAAATACAAATGACAAGCCAGAAGATGGAGGTGAATGTTCATCTCCTAAACATATCGAGGATGAGGAAGTGCTAATGCATAAGGCTACTTCCTATTCCACAGAAATTACCTTCAAGGATGAAGACTTGTTACTTGGAGGCACGCCACACAATCGCCCATTATTTGTTGAAGGCTACACCCGTGGGCAAAAACTCAAAAGAATTATGGTTGATCAAGTGTTAGGAATAATATGTAATAGTTTTGATGAGCCAAATTTGTATTTTTTATAACCCCCTATTTTATTTTGAGTCTAGTTGTCTATTAGCCTAAGTCCCAAGTCAAGCCATAAAAGTCTACGAATTCTTAGCAAAATATACATATCCAGAATGTTACTATTTGAGATTTATTTACCTTGGAAAACACCAAAGGTTGAAGCGGTGAAGTGGATAAAGAACAAGGTGATTAAAGGCAGAGGTCATGGGTTCGAGACTTAATCTCTACATTTTTAAATAAGAGATAAAGAAGGGGACGACTAAGGAGCTGATGGGGACGACCAAGGGGCAAACTCGGATTATTCTACGAATTAATGTGAAATTCTACTAAAGCCATTCTGGGAATAAAGATTAAATCCAGAAATATTAACCAATAAGTTAATATGGTGTAGTGGTATAAGCTTGGAAGACAAATTTGATTGGGCTTGTGATCAAATCCCATTGGAAGCATACTTTATAAGTATGACACTTGTTGGGTGCATGCTACAATGTGGACACATGTCATACTAAATTGACTACAAGTTTGGAAGCTTGTGGACATGATAAGAAAGATGCACGTGAATTCTTCTACACATCTTCTTTCTCATTTAAATATCTTGCTATGCATCTCAAATCATTTCAGAAGAAGAAATGGACGAAGATATAATTTTTACTCAAGCAAGAATCAGCAGAAAATCTTTTGGAAGATTTCATCATTTTGAATCCGTCAAGATAAGGTAATTATTTTTCGGAGAAGATTCAGCTGATGAGCCGATATGTATGACTTTTGAAGATTTGTCAGGTGAGGATTTTCAAACTCACTGTGGAAGCCCATCTCTTGCATTAAATCACCGCAATGCAAGTTGGCAATAAGTGTAGCTGATCAAGATGAACGATCAAGATTAATTGAAGCTACAACGGTAATATAGCTTCTTCAGCTATATATACCAAGAAGACTTGAAGACATGAAGCAGGGCAGAGAAGGAAACACAATACACAAAGAGAAAAATTCGATATATCTAGTTTGAGCTTACACGAGAGATTCTTCAAGTCATTAGAAGAGAAATTTGTTTTCTCTTAAACTTACCTCTACTGTGTGTAGAAAGAGGGTTGGGTGTAGCTTTGTGCAAGACACTACCCTGTTGAGTGTAGCTTTGTGCGAGACACTCGTGAGTGTAGCTTTGTGCGAGACACTCGTGGTTGCTGAGTGTAGCTGTATGCAAGACGCTCGGTGGTGCTAAGTGTAGCTGGGTGCAAGACACTTAGTTGGTGTAGGAGTATAGCTTTGTGTGAGATACTCGGGAGTATAGCTTTGTGCGAAATACTCGGGATTGAGTGTAGATGTGTGCAAAACACTCGGGAAGTGCCTGTGTGCACTTGATTCACTATTTGTATCTGGGTGAACGAGATAGTGAATTTCCTCCTTGGAGTGAAAGGAGAAGAGTGGACTACGAGGATTACACCACCTCTGAACCACTATAAATTGCCTCTCTCATTTACATACTGCCTTTATTTATTATTGCATGCATACTAACCCATTTACTATTCGTCTTATTCATTATTGTTTGGGTTATGTGACTTTACAAGTGCATGCAGACACAATTCCTTTTGGATTCACTCATTGATTCACACGTGATATCACACACATATTGAGTGCACCATCTCTTTAAATATTTTGTTGTCTTGCATGTTGAATATTTGACTGACCCATTTTATATACTGTTCGAATTTATTCATCTGGGTCTAGTAGATTTCACATTTGCATGTGGGCATAAATTAGCATACTTATTATTTGAGCCTTTGCAAGCATATCCATAATATTGCATGTGATATATCTCTTTGATCTTACGTAACACTTGGTTGTTTTAATTATTCCGCTGTGCATCTAAGTTTCATATCTTGTTACTTAGAGTTGAAATTACCAAAGTGTTATTAATTGTGAAAAAGTTTAAAAAGTCTATTCACCCCCCCTCTAGACTTTTTACCACCCTATCGGGACCAACATCAAGGCTCAGCTGTCAACATCCTATCCCTCCGAGTTGTGAAGGACATTGGTATATCTACATATGAGCTTGCCCAAAGTCGTCTAATGATACAAGGCTTCAATCAGGGAGGGCAAAGAGCAATCGGCATCATCAGACTTGACTTAAGAATTGGGAGCCTAAGTTCAGGTGTCCTCTGCCATGTCATAGATGCGAGGACATCTTATAACTTGTTACTTGGAAGGCCGTGGATACATGAAAATGGGGTGGTACCCTCGTCTTGGCATCAATGCCTCATGTTTGAAAAGAACGGCGTAGTTGAAAAGGTTGTCGCCGATGAAAGCCCTTTCACAGAGGCTGAGTCTTACTTTGCGGATGCAAAGTTCTACATTAAAAGGAAAGTTATTGTTGAAGATATTGAGGAAAGCAATGACGATCCACCTTCCCAATCAAAGTCAAAGGGAAAACAAGTTGTAGAGGGAGATCAACACAACACAAAACTCATCTTCCCGCTTGCAGGGATTGATACACTAAAAACAAATGCAGCAAAATCATCCGAAGAGAAATGTGGTGATAAAGTGGGCCAAATATTCCCCGCCAAACGTACCGAGGGTTTCGACCCTAACGATTATAAGCTTCTAGCCAAGGCTGGCTATAACCCCAACGAGCCACAGAAGTTGGGAAAGCTTATCCCAGAAGCCGGTGGTAAAGGCAAGGCAAGTCACCAAGAACCTCAAACGCGCAAAGGGTTGGGCTATGTTCCCCCTAAACCAGTGCGAATTCTTATAAACAGAGTTGCAAGTAATTGTATCTCCGCGGAGGGAAGCGAGTATGACCCAAAGCTCACTCCTACCAATGATAATAGGCAAGACAAAAAGAAGTCAGTCTTCGACCGAATCGGTAAGGCGGACTCTCGACGCTCAGTCTTTGATAGACTGGGGTCAAGTCCTAAAGCCCTAAAGAGAAAGTCAATGCATGATCGACTTGGAGCTGTCCAAGTTATTAAAGACAGTGCCAATGTTCCTGCTGAAGTGGAACCTCCCAAAAGGCTTAGAAGCATGATTCCTTCTCGGATGAGACGAGAAACATATATTCATGTTTCATGCTGTGAAGTGTTGAAAGTCCAACCGAAGATCATTGTACACACTCGCGTACATAAAGAAGAAAATGAGGAAAGCGTAGGCTCAAGTGATGACGTACCACCAACTACTCAGGAAGAGGTGGCATCGTCGTTCCATGTCACGTTATGTGATGAAACCCCGATTGAGAGAGAAGATGCGGAAGAGGCACCCCATGAGTTAGAAGAAGGGGTACGAGCCGTGGTGGACGAATTAAAAAAAGTTGATCTGGGAACGCCTGAAAATCCTCGTCCTATCTTCATTAGCGCACTCCTATCCGATGAAGATGAAGAAATCTATGTCACATTGCTGAAAGAATATATTGATGTCTTTGCATGGACATACAAGGAGATGCCAGGGTTAGACCCAAAGGTAGCTGTGCACCGCTTAGCAGTAAAGAAAGGGTGTCGCCCAGTCAAGCAAGCTCAACGACGCTTCCGCCCCGAGCTCATTCCCTTGATTGAAACAGAAGTTAATAAGCTTATTGAGGCTGGCTTCATTCGTGAAGTTAAATATCCAACCTGGATATCCAGTATTGTGCCCGTGCGCAAGAAGAACGGCCAGATCCGCGTCTGCGTAGATTTTCGGGACCTCAATGTGGCATGCCCGAAAGATGACTTCCCGCGTCCTATCACGGAGTTAATGATAGATGCCGTGACTGGGCATGAGATCCTGTCATTCATGGATGGATCCTCCGGTTACAATCAAATCCGCATGGCGCCGGAAGATGAAGACTTAACTGCATTCCGAACACCAAAAGGCATCTACTGCTATAAAGTAATGCCCTTTGGTTTGAAAAACGCAGGTGCTACATACCAACGGGCTATGCAGACAATATTTGATGATATGCTCCATAAAATGGTCGAATGCTACGTAGACGACCTGGTTGTGAAGTCGAAATTGCGCACAAATCACTTGGTGCATTTAAGGCAAGTCTTCGACCGCCTACGAAAGTTTCAACTGAAAATGAACCCCCTGAAATGTGCTTTGGGGGTTGCTACTGGAAAGTTCCTCGGGTTTACTGTTCGACACAGGGGCATCGAGATTGAACAAGCAAAGATTGACGCCATAATGAAGATGCCTGAGCCGAGAAACCTTCATGAGCTTAAAAGCTTACAAGGGAAGTTGGCTTACATCCGAAGGTTCATATCAAACCTAGCAGGAAGATGTCAACCTTTTAGTCGGTTGATGAAAAAGGGCATCCCGTTCATATGGGACGAGGCATGCAAGAGCGCATCTGAGAGTATCAAGTCATACTTGATGAAGCCGCCTGTGCTAACCGCTCCTTTCCATGGTCGCCCACTGATCCTTTATATCTCCGCCCAAGATTGTTCTATGGGCGCCTTGCTTGCTCAAGAAAATGACAAAGGGAAGGAGAATGCTCTCTACTATCTTAGTAGAATGATGACCCCGAACGAGTTAAAGTACTCCCCAATTGAAAAGCTATGTTTGGCACTTGTGTTCGCCATCAAAAAACTTAAGCACTACTTTGAGGCTCATACAATCCGGCTTGTTTCCAAAGCGAACCCGGTGAAGTATGTTATGGCGAAGGTCGTGCTCTCTGACCGCCTTGCAAGGTGGTACTTATTGTTCCAACAATTTGAAATCATCTATGTGCCGCAGAAGTCTGTCAAGGGGCAAGCCTTAGCCGATTTCTTAGCAGACCATCCAATACCTGCTGAATGGGAGTTGTCTGACGATTTGCCTGATGAAGATGTGCTTATCATTGAAGTCCTACCCCCATGGAAAATGTACTTTGATGGAGCTTCGCATAGAGAAGGGGCAGGTGCTGGAGTTGTCTTCGTCACTCCAGAAGGCGAGGTGTTGCCATATTCATTCACCTTGACCGAGTAATGTTCAAACAACGTTGCTGAGTATCAAGCATTGATACTTGGGCTCGAAATAGCGGCTGACATGAAGCAACTAAGAATTAACATTTATGGAGATTCAAAGTTGATCATAAACCAAGTGTTGGGTCTATATGAAGTGAAAAAGGCGGAGTTAGTCCCATATAACAATTATGCAAAGATACTCATGCAATGGTTAGGGGACGTCACAATTGAACATGTACCGAGGAAAGAAAACAAGCAAGCTGACGCCTTAGCCGCATTGGCTTCAACTATTGCTCATCCTGCAGCCCGAATACAAGTATGTCAAAGGTGGGTGGTTCCACCAATCTTTAATGAAGACGGCTCAGTTGATGAAACTGTTGAACTCCCTACTGCCTCAGTGTATGATATAGGCAAAGACGACTGGAGGCAACCGTTAATTGACTACCTCACTGATGGAAAGTTAGCTGAAGATCCCCGTAAAAGGGTGGATATAAAGCGTCGAACTCCTCGCTTCATCTACTATAAAGAAACATTGTATCGTCGTTCCTTTGATGGAATATTTCTCCAATGTCTAGGGGAAGAGGAAGCTTTACAAGCTATGCAAGAAACTCATTCTGGGGTTTGCGGTGCACATCAATCCGGTCCCAAGTTGCATTTCCACATTAAGCGAATGGGATATTATTGGCCTACAATGGTAAAGGATTGCATAGACTATGCTCGAAGGTGCCAAGCTTGTCAATATCATGCAAACTTTATTCATCAGCCACCAGAACCTCTACACCCAACAGTTGCATCTTGGCCATTTGATGCTTGGGGACTTGATGTGGTTGGCCCAATTACGCCTAAGTCATCTACAGGGCATGCATACATACTAGCTGCCACTGACTACTTTTCAAAATGGGCTGAAGCCGTGGCATTGAAGGAGGTGAAGAAAGAAAATGTTGCAGACTTTCTCCGTGTCCACATCGTCTATCGATTTGGTATCCCGCGATATATCTTAACAGATAACGGGAAACCCTTTGACAACAAGTTGATGGACAAGATTTGCAAGCTTTTTGACTTTAAGCAGCGAAACTCATCAGCTTACTATGCAGCTGCGAATGGGCTTGCTGAAGCTTTTAACAAGACCCTATGCAATTTATTGAAGAAAGTGGTCTCAAAATCAAAAAGAGACTGGCATGACAGAATGGAAGAAGCTTTGTGGGCGTATAGAACCACATATCGCACACCTACTCAAAGCACTCCATATTCGTTGGTGTATGGTGTGGAAGCGGTCTTACCTCTAGAGCGCCAAATACCTTCCATAAGGTTGGCTATACAAGAGGGTCTTACTGATGAAGAGAATGCTAAGCTACGCTTGGCTGAGTTAGAAGCCTTGGATGAAAAACATCTGCAAGCGCAACAAAGCTTGGAGTGCTATCAAGCTCGTATGTCTAGAGCTTTTAACAAAAGGGTAAGGACCCGTTCCTTTCAAATTGGGGACAAAGTCCTAGCTGTTCGCAGGCCCATCATCGTCACGAGAAAAACCGGTCACAAGTTCACTTCAAGGGATGGTCCCTACGTGATTTTAGAAGTTTACACCGGTGGGGCTTACAAGCTGATTTGTGAAGATGGTTTGAAGATCGGTGCAATTAATGGAAGGTTCCTAAAGCTTTACCACCCTTAAACTTGGGGTGTCAACACAAGTCGTGGAAATATGATGAACGACTCATCCACCAAAAATGCAGCACGTGGTTAAACTGCTAACGCATCTCGCTTTGTCTATGGGTGGGCCCAAATCATAGACGCTCCTGGCCCGCATGAGTCTAAACTGTGAACGGCTCTACTTTTCAAAAAAAAAATCATTTGAACTACGTTTGACTTGATCTCCTTCATAGGAGTACGTAGGCAGCTTAGAATCAAATCATTATCTAAGTTCAGTCATGACAAAAAAACAAATCCAATTCATGTTGCAAGAGTGGTTTATCAAGACAATCATTCGACAAGTCAAAGCAAAGATGTACGAGTTTGCTAAAAGTCAAGCACAAAAATGAGAAGGATCCAATTATCAAGAGTTGAGGAAAGAAACAACATCAGTCTTGCAACAAAAAGAAATGACTAAAGGGAAAATAACATCAGTCGATGAAAAGCTTAAAGGTAAGCATGTCATCTATACATGCCTCCAAGCTTCTCCTGGCCTCATTCAAGCTCTCCCCATCTTTTGGAGTCAACAGAGTCAACCCTTAAATGAGAGAGACTTCTACCTTGGCATTTGAGACTGAATTCGCCTCAGAAGCGATAGAAGTGTCATAATCACAGCCATAGGGGCAAACCCTTCATTAAATTTTAAAGGGAAGAAGCTACCGGATACTCGCTGGCACGAGTCGGAACTGCCTCATACCTTTTCAAGATACTCCCTGGCACGAGTCGAAACTGCCTCATATCTTTCAAGACTCCTTTGATACATATTATATATATATATATATATATATATATATATATATATATATATATATATGTATGTATGTATACACGAGAAAATATTGATTATGCATGTGTATATATTATATATATTATATACGTACATATATATACACAATACATGCAAATCAAGCACATGAATTATGAATCAAGTATATATGTGTTATATGTACCCACGCATTGCATGCAAATGGTTGGGCAAAACAAAAACATTAAATATATATACCTATGGACCACGCATATGTGATATATATATACATGCAAACAAGATGCATGTGTATATTATATTAAACATGGGCCGTGTTTTATATATTATATGTATATAAACATATATGTAATTTGCACAACACAAATAAAGTTAGTGCATCACATATATATTATTATATACTGTTAGATATATTAAATATAATATATTTAATATAATATATATTAAATATAATATAATATATCTATAATATATATATATATATATATATATATATATATATATATATATATATATATATATATATAATATATATATTAGAGAAAGAGGGAGAGAGGAATGGATAACTTGATTGATAATAAAAGCTTGAATACAAAGACTATTTATACTAGATAAGATAACTCAAATGCTAAAATTAAGGAATTAATGCTCCATGTAAAGCTAACATCATGGCCATGTACTGCACCTATAATTACTCCCATTATTTTTAACCAATTAACTAACTACTTGGTTTAATATTACTAATAATAATAATAATAATAATAATAATAATATTATTATTATTATTATTATTATTATTATTATTATTATTATTATTATTATTATTATTATTATTATTGTTATTATTATTATTATTATTATTATTATTATTATAACATTGCCTCCTTTAAACCAAGTTGGATATACTGGTCATCCCAATATCTCTTTCTTCAATTTAAGAAATGTCTCCGTCTTCAAGTTGGATATACTGACTTGTATTTCGTTCTATAAACCCACTTTACTCCAATTGGCTTCTTCCTAGGAGGTAAATCTGTTAACTCACAGGTACCATTCTTTTCAATGGCACGTATCTCCTCATCCATCGCCTTAAGCCAATGAGTTTCTGTAGCAGCCTCCTCAAAAGTTAAAGGATCACAATCTGCAAAGAGAGCAAATTGAACAATCTCTTCATCAGACAGGTCATTATCATGACCCAAAACATAATCTTGCAAGCGAGCTGGTAAGTGGCGCTTGCTCTGAGATCGCCGAACTGACGATTCTGGCTATGAAGGAGACTGGACATTATCTGGAATCGGTTGCTCATCAACAATATTTTCAACAGCAGGAATAACAACTGAACTTTCATCTTTAGCTAACCAATCCCAGGCACCATATTCATCAAAAGTGACATCACGACTTATAACAACCTTCTTAGTTTCAGGATTGTATAGTTTATAAGCCTTTGAAGCGTCACTATAACCATTGAATATGCACTTCTCACCTTTATCATCCAACTTCTTTCTCAATGGATCCGGCACGTGGGCATATGCCAAACATCCAAAAACCTTGAGATATTTGATAAAGGGTTTTCTCCCACTCCAAGCTTCTTCAGGTGTCTTATCACGGACACTCTTAGTTGGACACCTATTCAACACATAGACAGCACAAGCAACAGCTTCTGCCCAAAAAGGTTTAGGTAGATCCTTGGATTTCAACATGCACCTCACCATATCCATGATTGACCTATTCTTCCTCTCAGCCACTCCGTTTTGTTGTGGAGTGTATCTAGCTGTCATACCCTTTTCTTTCAGAAAATTATCACAAGCAATATATTCTGTACCTCTATCAGTTCTCAAGATTTTAACTTCATAACCACTTTACTTTTCAACAAAATCCTTAAATTGTTTGAAAACATCACATGCTTCAGACTTTTGCTTCAGAAAGTAAACCCATGTTTTCCTACTGAAATCATCAATGAAAGTAATAAAGTACTTACAACCTCCATGTGAGGTAACCTCCAACGAACACAGGTCTGAGTGAACAATCTCCAACTGTTTTGTAGCTCTCCTTAACTTGCCCACAGGGAAGGGATCTCTATGTTTCTTCCCAATCACACAAATCTCACATATACGATCAGGGACATTCACAACAGGTAAATCAGAAACAAGTTCCTTTCTCGCAAGATAGTTTAATCCAGAGAAATGAAAATGCCCAAACCGCATATGCCATAACCAATTATCATCACAAACTTCAGAATTAAAGAAATCAAGGAGAGTATGCTTAATTTTCAAAGGAAATAGTCGATTTTGGGACATATTTACCTTTGCAATCAAAACTCCTTTAGCATCTTCTGACAACTAACCCAAACTCAACAAATTTTGGTGTAGTTCAGGAACATAGAACACATCGGATATAAAATTGTGAGTACCATCCTTCAACTGAATAGAGATTTTACCTTTTCCCAAAATTGGCACCTTTGACTTATTGCCAAACGTTACTTCAGACCGGACTGTTTCATCTAGTTCGGAAAACAATTCTTTCTTCCCACACATATGGTTACTACACCCAGTATCCAAGAACCATATGTTCTTATCTGCAGAAAAACTATCACTGGCCAAAAGTAAGGTTTCAGAATTCTCACCAGACTTTTCAGCAGTATTTTCAGCAATGTTTGCTTGATTTCCACGATTGTTGTCCTCATTATACCAACAATCTACAATCTTGTGTCCATACTTGCCACAATTGTAGCAATGAAATGGAAATTTACCTTGTTTGGTATTACCTCCACCTCTTCCTTGGTTGGAGTTACCACGTCCTCCTCCTTGGTTGAAGTTACCACGACCTCTTCCACTAGAACCTCCTCTTCCTCTTCCACGACCTCTACCAGATCCTCCACCTCTTTGATTAGTGCCAGCCACATTAAGGGTGACTTGACTCTTCAAAGCTTCTTCTGCTAGTGGTTCCGATTTTGACGCAATTCTGTCAATATGACTTTCTACCATACCTTTCAACTCTGCAATTGATAAGAGCTCGGTTTTGTGTGACTCTGTTATTGAAGCCACCACATGGTCATACTTCATCGGCATAGTTCGAAGAACTTTTTCAACCACTGCACCATCTTCAATCGTATCTCCATATAACCTCATCTTATTAACTATATCAATAAGACGAGTGAAATACGCATCTGCTGTTTCTGTAGAGGTCATCTCACAATTATCGTACAACCTTCTCAACGACTGCAACTTAGACTTCTGTGCCCGATCGACTCCTTTGTGTGACACCTTTAAGATGTCCCAAGCTTGTTTTGCTGTTTGAGCACGAGCTAATTGCCCAAAAATGGAATAATGAACACCTTGGTGAATCTGACCCAAGGCCAATTTATCTCGCCGTATAGCGGCTGCATCAGCTCCTTCGGGTAGACCGGGATCAACGAAGCTCCAAAGATTTTGAGCATGCAAATGTGTGGACATCATAATTTGCCAATAATTGTAATCCAGTTTCCCGTCCAATTTGGGACCCGACCATACAATATTGAAATTTGTTGCCATATTTCACTACGGGAAATATTTCGGGGTTGAAAGGTTGACTGGCTCTGATATCAAATGTTAGATATATTAAATATAATATATTTAATATAATATATATTAAATATAATATAATATATCTATAATATATATATATATATATATATATATATATATATATATATATATATATATATATATATATATATATATATATATATATATATATATATATATAATATATTAGAGAAAGAGGGAGAGAGGAATGGATAACTTGATTGATAATAAAAGCTTGAATACAAAGACTATTTATACTAGATAAGATAACTCAAATGCTAAAATTAAGGAATTAATGCTCCATGTAAAGCTAACATCATGGCCATGTACTGCACCTATAATTACTCCCATTATTTTTAACCAATTAACTAACTACTTCGTTTAATATTACTAATAATAATAATAATAATAATAATAATATTATTGTTATTATTATTATTATTATTATTATTATTATAACATATACATATATATACATTCACGCACAAACAGTGTATATATATTGTGTATGTACGCTGAAGCACGCAAAGTGAAGAAGACAACCTACCAACTCAACTGACATTTGAAAAGCAAAAGTGAGAGCACATCGGTGATGCGCCAGTGTATTTAATCGTTCCTTCTTCAGTCAAAGCCAGATACTTCTTATTTTCCTTTCGAAGCAGAGGCGTGCCGCGTGCATCATATATCTATGTATATGGACAATCACAAAGAAGGTGTTGGTTTCTGATTTTCCAAGACCATGAGCAGCCACATGGTAGTCATCCCGTACGTAGCGAAGGTGAATATTCACCGGCGGTAGTGGTTGCATGCGGCGACCATACGGCGACGACATGCCGGGGCATGTGTCCGGTGACCTGCCAGAAGCTTTCTGTCGCCAATGACAACGACCGGCGGTGTGAGTCTGAGCAACGATGCTTTTCCCTCCATGAGATGAGCCCAGTGCATTGGACCGATGGATAAGAGAACTGAGCTGGCCTCCCCCGGCGCAGGCCTACCACGCTTCGCGCCTGCGGCGTTTTCGCCATAGAAAACAAGCCTGGAAAACTCAATTCCCAAGTGTTTCTTCTTCGTTGGCAAAGACGACGGTGATGTGTGTCCGTAACGTGCCGGAGCACATGCCTGGAGAGTATGGCAGATATCCGATGCGATATTAGATCGCTGGCGTGATTCCGTTTCCTTCATTGCTAACTGCGATGAGAATGGAGGGGGGCCGGAGCAACGCCCTACGGTGACGACGGTGACGTGCCGGAGCACATGCCCGGTGAGTACCCGGCTGCTTTCCTCTCCGATGATAGAAGACGTGCCGGAGCAACGTCCTGAGGCAACATCCAGCAGTGGCCTTCCGAGAAAATTAATTCTCAAGTGCTTTCTGTCCAATGTCTCTCACGTGTCTTTTGTTGTTCTTTCCCAATCACAGTGGAGGGTGGCATGAGTCCAAACAGTGGTGAAAAACATTCTGAAAAATTAATTTTCACAAAGTTCCGGTCCAATGTTCGTGCAAATGGCGAGATCCCAAGCAGTTCCTAGTCCAATGTTTTGCAATTACGGTGCGAGAAGACCCAAGCAATGGTGGAAAACAACTCGGGAAATCAATTCCCAAGAAGCTCCGCTCCAAGGCTGGTGACGGCGGAGAGCTCAAGAAGAAGCATAGCAGATGTCCGATGCGATACTAGATCGCCGGCGCGATTCCGTGTCCTTCATCGCCAAGTGCAATGAGAATGGAGAGGCACTGTCCGGTAGCAAGAGCAGATCCAAACAGTGGTGAAAACAGCCGGGAAATCAATTCCGGGAAGGTTTCGGTCCACTGTTGGTGAAGATGGCGAGCCAAGCAAAGGTAGAAACAAGCCCGAAAAAATTAATTTTCAGGTGTTTCTTGCCCAATGCCTCCGTTCTTGATTTCTTTGTCCTCCCTCTTGTGGTGAAAGCTGTATAAAAATCAAGAAGATAGTATACTGCACAAAAAAAATTAAAATTACTTTATGAAAGAGATTGCAGCTTGGATGAAGATTAATCGCAAACAGCTCTGAATTCCTTGGTTTGGAGAATTGTAATTGTTGCATCAATCCTTAGCAAATTCATATTATGCGGCTAATTATGTGGTGGAGTAGGAGATGCAGTTACTTGGGATTGGCATGGAACGTCGGCTTCATTGAAAAAATTCACACATGCTGACTCCTCAAATTTCATATTTTAAGAAGTTGATTTTGGCCAAAATTAATATTAGAAGATTGGTCAAAAATGAGATGGGCTGTTGATTGCGAACGTACTTGGCAATGGTGAAATGGACCGTTAATGAAATGGTGGCTTCTGTTTGGCTAGCTTGTTTTAAAATCTTTGAGATGAATTATGCTAAATTTTCCTAAACAATTTTAAGGGATGCTATTCAATTTGGATGCTAAGAAATTGTTATGTGCGCAGTCAAGGTTTAAATGATGAGATTGTGAACGCACTCTGAGCTGCCATATGCAAATGTGTACACTTGGACTACTCCGGTTAATTTCGAGACTACCTTCCCTCTGCATTTAAGGCACGTCAAGCAAGTCTCGAAGGGGCAATTTGTAAGCATTGAAAATTTAATTAATATTATCGGACCGTGGTGGATATTTAATTACTAAATTAATTACTTTAATTAGGCTAATTGAACTAATATTTATTTAATTGGGTTTATTAAATGGCCCATTGAATAATTAATTAGTTTAATTACTTAATTAAATGTAATTGGATATTGGATTGTTCGGCCCGAAATGGTGAAATATTTAATCGAGTTGGACCAGGCTGCTTGGATGAATGGGGTTGCCTAATTAGCGGGCTTGACTTGGTCTTGGCCCACTAAAATTATATGTGGATTATATAATTTTGAGGAATTTGAATATTTGATATTATTTGGAAATTTAATGAAATCATGAACCTGGACACAATGGTGTCCCGGTACATTCCTTAATTTAATTAAAGAAATTAAATTAAATAAGGAATTAAGAGTTGGTTGGAGATTTTCCCTCACACTCACCACTATAAATAGTGGTTTCATTTTAAAGAATTAGAGCTATGGAAATCTGCATATCGAAGCTCTGCCGAAATCTCTCCAGGATATCGTCTGGAACACGCCCGCAGTTGTACTGCGTATACCGCGCTGAGGAACACGCCACTTGAACACCGGAAGCCCTTAGATCAAGCTGCATATTAGCCCTTCATTGAAGAACAAGCTACATAACTCCGGAGGCCCTTCAGCAAGGAACTACTTCCAGTTCGGCATACTCCCGAACTCGGCATACTTCCAGTTCGGCATACTCCCGAACTCGGCATACTTCCAGTTCGGCATACTCCCGAACTTGGCATACTTCCAGTTCAATATACTTTGAACTGGGCACACTTCCAATTCAGCATATTCCAGATTCGGCATACTTCCAACAAAGAACTACTTCAAGTTCAGCATACTCTGAACTCGGCACACTTCCAATTTGGCATATTCCAAATTCGGCACACTTCCAATAGGCATACTGCTAGTAGAGAATCAGAGGACTTCTCATATACAGAGATTGTACCCCTTCCTGTTTGATATATACTTGATACTTCATTGTAACCGATACTTTGAATTTTGAATATATACAATTCAAGTTTTTCGCGTTTACAGTCTCCTTAGCAGCGCACACCTGGGTCTTTGCCGTCAAAGTCACTCATCGCCATCACTGTCGCTCGTCGCCATCACCATTTCTGCTGCGCTACAGGTTAGTTCTATAGTTCTATATTTTGATTACTCTAATCTTAAACCCTAATCCCTAAATTCCTAATTCCATTATCCCTAAATCATAATTTAAGCCCTAAATTCGTAAGATAAAGTCAGTGAATAGTGAATATCTGGCTCTTCATCACTAGATTCAATAGGATCAGTTGAGACATCCATATCATCACACTATATATGAAGTGAAATGACTTTTGGTTGTGCACTTAAATGCTTAGATATGTAATGTATTGGAACTTGCATATTAAGGTTTGGAGGTTTCGTTTTAGATCAAATAAGATGATTACAAGTTTGTTAGGGCTCATAATTGTTTTGCATTTATTTGATGTTGATTGTGGTTCACAATTGCTTTAATAAAAGCTTAAAGTGTAACCTAGTTAATCACTTAATCCTTAATCAAGCTTCTTGCTTTATCAGCTTGCCCTCCATAGTCCATACAGATAGTTGAGAATTAAATGTTATTCATTTTAAACTAAACAAGTCTTAAATGATGTTTTCATTATAATGATGGTGAAGAGGAGAAGAGATTCACTTGTCATTATCTTGTTAGATGGTTGCTGCCTGTGTAGTGTTTTATTGTTGTATTCCTTTTTATATTGTTGATTCTTTTTATAGTGGTTTGCTTTGATTTCTAGTGTCTTGTAAGGCTTTCTTTCTCGGGCCACTATGGAATTCTAGAATGCTTGTTGAAGTACCAATGAAAGGCAAGCTTTTCTAATTTGACATCTGGTCAACGAGCTCTGGTTGCGAGTGCCGAGTAGCAGCATTTGGTCGACGAGCGACGAGTAGCATCGTCTAGTCATTTTAATCTGTTTGGCTATGAGCAAGAATCAGGTATGTTTTTTTCCAGCGTTTTAAGAAGAAGCAAGACAATTCATGAAAGGTTGGTTATTCTTTTATTCAATCTCTTCGTTCTCTAATTAGTTTAACAAAATAGGTGTTCACAACTTTTGAATTTGTAGATTACTCAAATGGGCATGCATCGACAGTTAGTTAGCTCTGCTATTGTTTCAAATTTGAAAACTGATGTCAGAAAAGGAGCATGGGACAAAGTAGAGGTACGTACAATTTGCTTCTAAACGATTTTTTAAAAAATATCTGAATTTATCCTTATACTTTGTAAATTACTTTTGGGGTTCCTTTCTTTGACTAAACTATTAATCTTTTGAAACATGAGAAAACATGGTAAGGTTCTGAAGTTTTCTCATCCCCAAGTATAGCCAGATGTTGGGGTATTTTGATTTTTCATTGATTAGCAGATGCTAAGGTATTTATGTTGTTGGTTTAATAGCTGTAAATTAATAATGAATGAACTGTATGTTGTTTGCTTGAATATTCTGATCTGCAACACCTACAAAAGTAGAAGTAGAATTTTTTCCACTTTACAGTTTATAATGGTTATACACCAATCTTTGTGGTCTCATTATGCTTTTTTTTTTTTCAGGAAACTGTGTCTCACTTGAAGCAAAAACAATTAGAAATGGCTGAAATAGCAGTGTGGTTGGAGGCCACTGTGGCGTGAGGAAAGGGAAGTAATGCAATAGCAGCACAAGGATATGGAAGAGCAATATCGTAGTATTTGTGAGACCGTCCAGAAAATGGAAGCATCATTTGCGCACTTTAGTGCACATCTTAGTATGCAGATGTGCCTTCAACAGCAGGGTATTTTCGTTACTACGCTGGTGCAGCAGACAAAATCCATGGCACCACTCTCAAGATGTCGAGTGAGCTCCAAGCATACACATTGTGTGAACCAATAGGTGTGGTAGGACTCATAATTCCCTGGAATTATCCGGCACAAATATTTGGGTTTAAGGTTGCCGCCGCATTAGCAGCTAGTTGTACTGTGATTGTGAAGCCTGCTGAACAGACAACCCTTTCTGCTCTCTATTATGCTCATAGTCTTTGATGATGTATCTAAAACCCGTATCACTAGAGTTGGGAGGCAAGTCTCCTTTCATAGTTTTTGATGATGTAGATGTTGACAAGGTTTCGGATCTTGGTTTAGCTGGAGTCACATATAATAAGGTAATCTCCATCCCAAGTTTCCTTTCCTCAACTCTTAGCATGTAGATATACTGATTGATATTGGGGTTTTAATTTGGCATTTTGGCAGGGTGAAATATTTGCGGCTGCCTCACGAGTGTTTGTCCAGGAAGGAATTTATGACAAGTTTGTTAAGAAAGTAGTAGCAAAGGTGGTTGGTGACCCTTTTGATCCAAATGTTCGACAGGGACCCCAAGTATGATCTAGTTTGCTTGAAACAAGCCATATACACCATTAAGTTTACCAATACCAATATGCTTTAACATACATGTCTATTTGATGCATTTAGGCTAGTAAAAACCAGTATGAGAAGATACTTTCATATATAGAGCATGGGAAGAGGGAGGGTGCTACATTGCTAACTGGTGGTAAGCCACTGGACAGAAAAGGCTATTTCATCCAGCCAACTATATTTACAGATGTCTGGTAAAAACCATCTACACTATAATTCAATCAAAAAAAGATGGATGCAGTTAAAATCTTCAATATGTAGAGAATCCAAAACATTCTATATATGCTTTTGTTGCCTCATGCAGGATGACATGCTAATTGCAAAAGATGAAATTTTTGGACCTGTTATGCTTATACTGAAATTCAAGTAAGCTCAATCAAGCTCATACTATTAAGTATTAACAATTCCAGATGGGGCAACCCACACCATTTTGGGAGTCACTTATTAGTCTTTTTTATTTGAATTTGTCAATTTAGACAATCCAGACTAGTCTAGTTTAACTCCCCGTTGTTTAGAGTTAGTAGGCAAGATTTATCTCTTCCACAATCTAGGTTGTGGCTACAGATTTCATTGTAACCTAAAAAATGTGTTACATTTTTACTAAGATGATGCAGGACAGTGGAGGCGGTGATAAAGAGGGCTAATGACACAAAGTATGCCAATAACAACAATATATATTATATATATGTGTGTAGTTGGATGTATGGTATGCCATATGGTAATCCTATTACCCAAGGGAAATTTTGTGTATAATTACCACATGCCAATTGCCCAATTGTTGATATTTGGATGTACAGTAATTTAAACTTGTCATTTGTCCCTTCTCAGGAAATGATCGAAATGGCGAGGGAGATTGATTCGGGTAAGTGTTTGTGTACTTAGCCATTTGTATTGTAATAGTTGGTTCACTTCATACTGAAGTCAATGTGCTAAACATGCATTTTAATTTCAAATGAACTTGTAAGTAAATTCAAATAGACATCAAATGCAATACAAAAGAATAACTGTCATGTTTCTTTTAAGTTCCATTCCTCTTCTTTTGTACAAATGAACATGTGGTGTAATCACATTGAATATGAAGTTCATTTGTAATGAACGCCTTTGCTGATATTATCCACCATATCATATGTGTGTGCAATGGAATTTAAAGGGCACTGTGTAATCAAGTGTTTACAGTTTAGCCTAGGCAAATGGTCTAACTTACACATCAAGGTTTTTTGATTTTTGAATATTCATATATGGAATAGAAGCAGCAGAAAAGGGGATTGAGGCTGCGGAGAATGGATAAATCATATGCTTGGATCTCTCTAATTAACTATGGAGTAATTTGTTTGGTCTTGTTTGTTTTCCATGTATGAGCTGACAATTAATGATGCCTTGAATATATTGATCTATTTTTTTGTTTGACTACATTGTTTTGCTCTATTCAGAGGTTCCCTTTTCCAAGATTGTATACATTGAACATACTGATTTTAGACTGAATGACTAAAGATTATTATGGCCTTGCTCCTGGGAAATTTGTGCTTCTTAGGTGCCAATGTTTAAGTTAAAGTAGTTTAATTTTTCAGTACACTTAAATGCATCTGCATCTGTAGAACCACAAGTAAGTTGTAGGATACAAGGGGAAGGGAATCTTGAATTCTAAGTTGTAACTTTTTTTAGTCCTATGGCACTATGTCTCAAAGAAAGCACTTTTGCAGGTTCTCTTGGAGTTCAAGGAATATGCTACTAAAGTAGACGTTGATTTTGTCAGGAGGGCTGTTCGTGCTATTGGACGATGTGCCATCAAGTTAGAGAGGGCTGCCGAGCGTTGTATCAGCGTCTTGCTTGAATTGATCAAGATTAAAGTAAATTATGTTGTCCAAGAAGCTATTATAGTTATCAAAGACATCTTCAGGAGATATCCTAACACGTATGTTTAAATTCCTACTTGCTATATTATATCATAATGAGTTAATTATTAAGGCTAGATTTTATCTTCAGCTACGAGTCTATCATTGCTACACTGTGTGAACAGGTTTATTTCATATAAGTCTAGAATTTAATATTGACTAATGTTTATTTCCCTAAATTGTTAATTGTATTGTAGAATTTATTGAAATTTGAATTTCAATTGTAACAGGTCAAATTCATTTGATATTTGTAGAATTTTAAATTTTATTTTTTTTGGTTAGTAAATCTTACCGACCACCGTAGTGGTCGGTAATACAAATTTTAATTTTTTCTTGGTAAATCTTACCGACCACCGATGGATGATAATTCTGACCAATTACCGACCACCAATGGTAGGAAATATGCTCTCCTTATCCGACAACTATTAGTTCCGAAGACTTCAAAAAAAAGCCGGTATTTCTGACCACCTTGACTAGTTGTCGGTAATAGCTAGGGCTTTTTTTCCGAATCCATAAAGTGGTCGCTAAGTTGGTCGGAAACCGCATTTTCGACCGGAAATGCCCCTTTTCCGACCACTTTTTGGTGGTCGGAAAAATGCAGATTTCCAACAGTGATATATTGTATTAATGTATAACACATGCATATACTTACAAGAGAAAGTTTACTATTCTAGTCCAATGAGTTAAATTACAGTTGACAATGAATGTTCGTTACCATAGTTTATAGTTTTTATAACCATATCCGTCGTCGCATAGACAATTATATACTTTTAGTTCACATTTTAATTGTTAATGTTATTGGTTGCTCTAAATTTGCCAGCATGAGTTGGTTTTCAATAGATCTTATAATAGTAAGATGAACGAGTAAAGTTTACTATCTGTTAGAAGATGTGAATTTTCGACAAACCCAACTAAAAAACTTTAATTTGATAAAGAAAGTGGTCGGTAGAGCTTAAGGTTTGAAAGAAAACAGGTTCCAAAAGATGTATTCATTAAAGCTAAGGTCTACCAGAGGTGCTATATATATATACTAGTATTTGCACCCGTGCGATGCACGGAATGAATTTGTTGTAATATATTAAGAATATATGAATCGATATATAATTATTTAAATTAGAACATCAAATATTATATAGTGCATACGGTTTGGATCGTTTATATATTTTGATGTTATTAAAGCTTGATTTTGTACAAATAATTGCTCAAATTAATAGCTAATGTCTAGATGTACGCATGCGGTGCTATAACTTTGAAGATTTTATTTATCATTGGTTAGTATTTGCATAAATTAGACAAATGCGCCCGTTCTCTAACAACTCCGTTATAGAAATGAATTGTTATCCTTATTCATTTATATGGAAGATATGTATTTTGTCTAGATATATAGCAATTTTTTCATTTAATTAAAAAAAAAAACTTAATCTCACCGATTATATTTACATATTATTAAAACCTCTTTGTAGATGGCATTGGTAGTGCCAACACAATCTTGTTTATCTTCGTCTAGAGCTACCACCTTGAATCCATCAGGACAGTTTACTTGGGTGAAAATATATAATGGTAGAATATCACTCAATTAGTTATCCTTTTATATTTTCAGTCAATTAGTAATATCAGATTCATTTTCAGTCAATTAGTCAATTATTATAATATCAAATGCAGTGATATTTTTACCTAATTTTCGTTCCAGTTTTAATTGATGATGTATATATTATTATTGAAATATTTCAATTCAATTTTTAATTTACCTTTACTGTTGTTTAAAATATGCATTTACTATTGATAATGTAGAATATTATTATAGAAATATTTTCCTCCAATTTTTAATTAACATGCAATGATCTGACCATTTATTTTGTATTTTAGTCAATTGTGGATCATTTTTTATTTGCATTCAATTATTAATATTCATTTCCTTTTATATTTTGAGTTAATTAGTATTATTAAATTCATTTTCAGTCAGTTATTCTTTTTTTTTTCTTTTCAAGTCAATTAGTCAATTAAAATATAGATGCAGTGATATTTTTACCTAATTTTCGTTCCATTTTAATTTGATGATGAAGAATATTATTATTGAAATATTTTCGTTTCATTTTTAATTTAGCATACTATTTTTTAAAATATGTATTTACTATTTGATGATGTAAAATATTATTATCGAAATATTTCATTTCCATTTTAAATTTTCCTTTACTTCTCAAAAAAAAAAAAAAAAAAAAAAAAAAAAAAAAAAAAAAAAAAAAACTTTGTACTTCTCAATACTTGCCCACATTGATGGGCAAGTAATTATGATCCCAAATCATTTACAAAGGGAGCCCTTGGCTCCCCTTTGTCTTCTTCTTCTTCCTTTTTTTATTTTTTATTTTTTTATTATTAATTTTCATTTTATTTTGTATATAGTTTTGTTTGGATTATTAATAATAATAATAATAATATTATTAATTAATTAATAATAATATTATTATTACTAGTATTTGTCCCGTGCGATGCATGGAAAATATGTTATAAAAATATACCCTATATGAGGTTTATTCATATATAAAATTTTTGTTATTTAATAATTATTATGTGTGAATTTCTATGATAAAATTATGAACATAAATATATTTACAATTAAAATAATATTTAAGGTGGGTGATTACTACAAATCTTAAACTATATTAATAATTTAGTACATAGTATTTAATATTATAGATTTTTAAGAACTTAGTAAACTACAATAGTAATTGAATTACAATTTTAGAGTCACCACATATCAAAATTTTTAGACCTTTGAGATTTCTAACTCTAGATGTAGCAACATACAATTGACCTTTAAAGACCAAAATCACAATCTTAGTTCGAGCATTGATTTTTTTCTTCCAAATACTATCGAATTAAGTGTGTAATCAATAAAAGATGAAAACTAATAATTCGAGAATATAATCTTAATGTTACTAAGCCTACTTCACGTCAATTAAGTTGGAGAGTGTTGTTGGATAGTATCCTATGAATCCACGAATAACGCATCTTTGTCTCCGTAGTCCTCAATACGCACATCAACAATCTTAAATATTAGGCCGCCTAGCTATGCCATATATTAATTTCAAACTTATGAACTTTGGGATTGCATGCAATAAAAAGTATATTTTAAATATACTAATGGTACATTATATATGTCTGTAAAGTACTTTCAATATAAAAATAATGTATTTTTAATATATTAAAAATGCATTTGATATTCATGATCCATACAATTATGTGGACCATCGTTCACACAATAATTTGCCAGTAGAAATTGAAATATAAATAAATAAATAAATAAATAAATAATATATATATATATATATATATATATATATATATTAGAAACTGTCAGTGGAAATTATTATCATATGATAGGATAGGCCATATGTGTCATATGTGTCGAAAATATGTTTGTATCCAAATTTCCCGACAGAGTGCTGTTTATGCTAATCTTGAATCTTAATGAATTGGGACTGGGGAAACCTAGCTTATTATCTGCATAAATTGTATAATCCCTTCTGCCTCTATCCCACCCAATATATGTCACTGAGAGACCAAATGACAACAAAAAACTTGCAAAGCAGATAAAGTGTAACATCAAATTTTTTTCAACCTACCTAACTTTCTTCCTATACATACTCTACCTATAAATATTTGTGAGGTGACCATTATTCTTGTATTTCTAAGCCATACAAATTATTAAAAGCAATCCATTCTTTTAGGATATAAACAATCCTATAAATACCCTATAACACAATGCCAATGGCCATTGCATCTCTGCAGATAGAGACACATTTTTCCATTTCCTCTTACTTTTCCTTTTTATTGCAGCAAATCACAATAAAAAGGAAATGGAGTTTTCTTTTCTGCAGCTCACCATCTCCATAATTGCCTTAGCCGCCATTGCCCAAACATCTTTCGTACAATCCGCCTGTGACTCTGATTGCGTTAAAGGGTTTGTTGCTGCACATAACGCGGCCCGACAAACTGTTGGATCTCCACCTGTTAACTGGAACTCCACCTTAGCAGACATCGCCGAATCCTATGCCGCCAAGAGGTCTGCTGACTGTGTGCCGCAGAACTCTAACGGGCTGTATGGGGAAAACATTGCGGTGGCCTCTGCCGAATTGTCTCCGGCGGATTCCATGAAGTTGTGGATGGGTGAGAAGAAGGACTATGACCACGCATCGAATTCTTGCACCAGCGGCAACAATTGCCGCTCTTATACGCAGGTGGTTTGGGGCGGCAGCACGAGTATTGGCTGTGCTAGGGTTACGTGCAAAACTGATTGGATGTTTGTCATCTGCTACTATAACCCTCCGGGCAACTATATGGGCGAAAAACCATATTAAACACAATTTTCTTTGATGATTAGTATGATTTTGTGAAATGCAGACAGTGCATTAAATAATATATATATAAATATTTAAAAACTACAATATTATCACTAATGTATTATCATGAAACAAATATTGTTTCATGCACGGATGTTGATTCAATTCAATTTTGAACTTTTTCTTTTACTTTTGGCTAGCTATTCTTCGAATTATTTTTTTTCTGGGTTCGTGCATAATACTTGGTATCCCACTAATTGTGAGTTCATTCTTGTAGAGTTTTCTTATTGCAGAACACTCTTTAATATGCTCCACTCAATTGATTAACTACATAATTTATGGATTTAAGATTCAGTAAAACTTTTGCCTAGAAATTTGATGTCTCTTTATAGAAAGACTAATTGTGGCCTGGTCACATTCAAAACTTCAAAGTAGGTCTTCCAGTCATATCTTCATACTCGGGTGATATCAAAACTTGATTCAAATGTGTCTTGTTTCCCTCATATATAACAGATTAATTCCTTGTCAAGTCACCTAAGCACAATTAATATAATCAAAATAAATGAGTATTTAAGACACTTTTTATCACACATGTATGTTGTTGAATTGATTAACAATAAGATTTGATACAAACATTATTACAAATTGAACCAAAAAAATCTAACATTATGAACCTAACATTGGGAATCTTATTGAACCAGTGTTCTCCTTTACCGGCTTGATATATTCATTTTTGATAGGAGACACCAGAAGCACACAGACCCTAGAGGTGCAACTGTTATACCATGGACCAGGGTTCACATTGTATTGTGGATTCTGTTCCAGTATTATATTAGAAGTGTAAAATTATGTACACGTTAAACCTTATTCGGTATTTTATTTAGTAGTGGTATTATTAGTTTTGAATTAAGAAATTAATTAGAGTTGTTAGAATTAATTTTTTTTTGGACCATGTGATGTCTAAATGAGTGGACAGTGTGCATTGGAGAATGAAGTCAGCCAACATATGAAGCTTTCAAAGAAACAAAAAAAAAAGAAAAAGAAGAAAGAGTGTGGCTATGATTTATTCGAACAAAGAAAAATGCTAAGTTTAAGGATCACAAATGAGGCTTAATATCTACTATAAAAGGAAGCTGTTCGAAAGAGGAAGATTGCCAATTTTTAGATCAATATTCCGAGTGCACATTTTATTACAAAGCTTCCTGATTTTAATCTGCTATGTTATTTAATTGTTAATAATATTCAATCTGTAATTCATGACCTGTACGTGGTACTGCTGAAGCATCTTGTGACGATTGTTCAGGCATTCGTGTGCCAGTCCTGGATAGGTGTTAGAAAGAATGGTAGTGGTAAAGGCTGGAGGCCATCTGTATTTACCTCTTGTAATACTCCTTTTGGTGAACATCTATAGTGGATTGGGCAGACATGGGGTGCCCCGCAGACGTAGGAGAAGGAGCTCCGAATTGCGTAACAATTCGTCTGTGTTTTTACTTTATTTTATGCTTCCCGTTTTCATTATTTATATTTGGTTAATCAAGTTTAATTAATGAACGTAACTGGTGCATAACGAAGAAAACAAGTAAAAATACATTTCTTTTTAATTTCAAGTCTCACGGTGCAATTTCAATTAGTATCAGAGCCTGTTGACTTAATTTATTAGTCTATTGATCTGGCGATTCCGTGCCCCTTAAATTCTTCTCTTCAGCGGCTCTTATTGTGTATCTGTTTATTGCTTATTTGTTTGATCTCACGGGTTGTTAAGTGTTACAGAATGGATCGAACAAAAGTCATTCCCCAGTTGACCGGCGACAACTATGCCTATTGGAAGGCTCGCACTCGTACGCACCTAAAAGCTCAAGGTGAAGCCGTGTGGCGGTCTGTGGTGTCAGGCTGGACACATCCCACCAAACCCAGTTCCAGCATTGATGGAACCGAAGTAGCTAAGCCTGAGACTGAGTGGACTCAAACTAAGATAACAAACGCTGGAAACAATGATAAGGCTTTAGACACAATTTACTCTCTTATGCATGAAAGTCAGTTTTCAATTGTTGCAGGTATTCCTTCAGCCAAAGGTGCTTGGGAAGCTCTTGAGTCAACCTACGAAGGAACTACATCGGTGAAACAATCAAAGCTGCAACTGGTCCAGTCGGACTTCGAAGAGCTTCGCATGAATGAAGATGAGACAATCATCGACTTTCACACACGTGTACAGGAACTGGCGAATCGTGCAATGGTCCTTGGTGAACCATTCTCGCAAGCAAAGCTTGTTAAGAAAATACTGAGATCTTTACCTCCCAGGTTTCGAATGAAAGTCACAGCCATCCAAGAGCATGATGGCTGGGAAAATAAAACAGTTACTCAGTTAATGGGAAATCTTAAAACATATGAAAATGGAAATCTTAACTGATCACACGAAAAAACAAAAAAATGTTGCCTTTGCCGCTGAAGAAAATAATGTTGTATCTGATTCAGACGAAACTAGTGATGATACAGTTGTGTTTTTTACTAAACAGTTTTCTAAAATTCTGAAACAGATATCCAAAAATTCGCACAACAAAAATTCACAAAGAGGAGCAACATCGTCCAAAACTGGTCCTAGGACAGGTGCGTCAAACTTCAAACAGTCTGTCTCACGTCCAGGACAGTCCAAAGAAAGATCCAACAATAAAGGAATCAAGTGTTATGAGTGCGAGGGGTTTGGACATGTACAAGCTGAGTCTGCTACCTACCTTCAACGCAAAAAATCTATGTCAGCCATTACCTGGAGTGATGACGAGCCTGACGTTGAAACAACTGGATCGGATGTCGAAGAAATCTCAGGTAACTTTGTTGCATTTACGGCACGTGTTACTGGCTGTTCAGAATCCGTTGAAGAAGCTGACTAAGAGGGTGGTGAATATGTCTCCGCGGAAGACATGGAACTAAATGCTTTATCATTTGAAGCTGAGTTTAATAAGTTGTATCCTAAATGGGAAGCCCTACGAAAAGTAAACTGCAAATTAGCTAGTGAGATAGAGATTGTAACCAATGCTAGTAAAGTATATCAAACTCAAATAGCAGATATGAATGTTCTACTTAAAGAAGCAGCTAACCGAGAAGAAAAACTACAAAACAAAGTACAAACTAGCAATGTACTACTTAAGGAGGCAGCCGACCGAGAAGAAAAACTCCAGCAAGAAGTACAGACCTTGAAACAGGAGCTCAGCACCTACAAACGAAAAATCCAAATGATGGATACCACTTCAACACTTGATAAAATTCTTGATTCCGGAAGAAAATCTTCTGCAAAATTTTATTTGGGCTTCACTGGAAGTAACTCCAACTATAAGATAGTATTTGTCAAAGCGTCTGGACCTGATCCAGAGGACATCTCTGAATCCAGCACAATGAAACGCTCCTATGGTAAAGTAAGCGCAAATATGCTACATTATAAACTATATAACCCTGTTTGCCACTATTGCAGGTTACGAGGTCATACCAGACCTGAATGCTACAACTTCTACAAGGATCAAAGAAACGAGAAGTTCAGGCACAAGAACAAACAACCCTTCACAAAACAAATTTGGGTTAAAAAGACTGACTATATATCGTTTGTTTCATTTCACTCTAAAAGTACAGGAAGAGAAGGGAAGTGGTACTTTGCCAGCGGGTGTTCCCGTCACGTAATATTAAATATATACTAATATTAAAAGCTAACTGCTAATTGTCAAACAAGGGCATTGCGAGATAGTTTTCCACTTCAATTTGTTGTGTGGTTTGAATACTCTTTTTGTCAATAAATCCCCCAAGTAGTTAATATGATTAGCTTAATTTATTATTTATTATTTTTTTAAAACAATTATTATTATTATTATTATTATTATTATTATTATTATTATTATTATTGCTATTATTATTATTATTATTATTATGTATACCCTTAGGTCATTTTACATGTTAATCTAAACAGCTAATTTTTTCAAATATCTTTTTACCAACCATTGATATAATTCGCTGGTCAAATTCGATAATATAATCCGCTAACGCTAACCGCTAACTGCTGATTGCCAAACAAGGACATTGCGAGGTAGTTCTCACTTCAATTTGTTATGTGATTTGAATACTCTCTTTGTCAAAAAATCCCTCAAGTAGTTAATACGATTGACATTATTAATTATATTTTTTTTTTAATTTTTTCATCGTATTATTAAAATACTTGGTAAATAAATATATAGCATTATTTTGTGTTATAACTTTGATATTTAATTAAAAAATAGTGCACAAAAAAAGATAATAGACAATGTAGTGAATATAATCAATTGATGAATTTGAAATTTAAATGTAAAGAATTTTTACTTCAAGAAATATAAAGACAATATAACTAATAAAATTATGTCTCTTAATTAACTTATTGATAATGAATAATTTTTTTTAGTAAAGGCATTGTAGGGACAATGTAGCGAATATAATCAATTGATGAATTTGAATATAAAGAATTTTTATATTGGAGAAAAATAAAGACAATATAACTAATGAAATTATTTCTATTATTTAATTTATTGATAATGAATATTTTTTTTGAATAAAGACATTGTAGACACATAATTCTAAATTAAAGAAATGCATATGTATTATTTTTTGTGGTATCTACTAAATTATTATTTAATTTAATAAGAGTAAAATAGAATACTAACATATTTTAATGACTAAAAATAAAATAAACAACAAACCCCGAACTTGAAAGTGTTATGTAATTTTTTAAATTTATCAATCTAACATATTTTAATGACTAAAAATAAAATAAATTTTATAATATTTATAAGTTATCAATTTTCATAATGTATCAATAAATTAATTAATTAAACACAATTTAGTGATATAAAAAATCAAGTTCAAACGATATTACAAGTGTTTTATAAATTTTTTATATTACAAGTCTTTTATACATTTTTTATTTTGTAGAAAATGTTATTAAATTTTAATTTTGAGATTGTTGGAAAAAGTGCTTGTAATTCTGTAATGCATTTGAGATACAACAAAATATAGAATACAACAGGGAACAAAAATTGAATCATTTGATATCTTCAGGCGTGTAATTACTTTCCTATAAGCTTTAAATCTCCGTCTATAAAGCAACATGGTTCAAGATTTAATCTTATGGGATACACGAAGATGAATGAAATTCTCAAGTTGCTTTGTTTGAGAATTTCCTGTAGAACCGTAGAACTGTGAAGTATCTTAATTTCCTGCAAAATAATTGCTTGTAAAAAATGCATCTGTTAACTATTCTCTGTTTAATGCAAGTTTTTGCATGTATGTTTTTCAGATGATTCTCCAAATTTTATAGATGTAAAAATCAGTTTGGAGAAGTTGACATGGAAGTTAATTATTTAAATTTAAAACTTAACTTCCAATAAGATAAAATCTTATCTAAAATACATGGGAAAAGATAATTACATATAAAATATATGTAACTAATCAAAAGTATGAACTTTCATATGCATACAATATTATTAAATAAATAATATATATATATATATATATATATATATATATATATATATATATATATATATATACCTATGTTTTACTTGAGTGCATATGACCATGCAAAGAGTAAAAAAAGGATACACATACACACACATATGACCATATGTTTTACTTGTGTGTGTGTATCCTTGTTTTACTCTTTGCATGGTCATATGCACTCAAGTAAAACATAGGTATATATATATATATATATATATATATATATATATATATATATATATATATATATATATATATATATATATATATTCCACGCATATTGCATGCATAACCACACCAAATCAACAAAGCAGATGCCAGTCGATTTGATGGACACCGAAAGCATTGATCCGTTTAAAACTAACGATTCGTTAACACCAACGAATCATGAAACTTCGGTTCCAAATCATTTTTCCCAACTTACTTTCTACCAAACTAAAATAATATTTATAACTCCACAACTCCAAATATTATTTAAGCTTTCATGGTAGTTCATCTGAAACATTAATCTCCATTACTATATAAATTTCCAACAGAGATTAATGGTTCAAATCTTGTTTCAAAAAAATACTAACTTTCGAAATGTGTGCGTGAATATATATTAACATTTTGTATTAACAAGTTGAAGTGCTTGAATTGGACATTGATGGTTAACTAAAATGAGATCGAGTGGGTCAAATCTTATTTTTTTAAAAAAAAAAAGTTTGTGATTATTTTATATAAAAATAAATAAATAAAAATATCTGGTTTCCTCTCCTAGTGTCACCAAAGAATTTTCCCACACATCCCCTATAAAAAAATTAAAATTTTCAATAATTATAAAATTTACTCATATTATTTTTAAATGCAACTGACTTTATTACATTGTACTATCTGTTTAAACACACTACAATGCCAACATAGGAAATGTCACTACATGTCATCAGAGCACAAGGTGTTTGGCAATTTACCCATATTTTTTACTATAACCCTATGAACTTTTATAAACGGCTAAGATGAATTCACATTTGTTAGATCCTGGAATGTGAACCTATGTACCAATCTTAATTTTTGATATATTGGGATTAGATAGTTCAATTCATGTACAATTAAAACCCTTAATGCACATTTTTCTTTAAAAACAATTAATGGGGTTAAGTTGGTGATTGCAATGAATAATAATTTCCTTCTATTCATTATGATATTACGTTTCCAATCGTGAAACTCGATCGATAATTCCAGTCTTGATATCCTTTGGATTTTGAATAACGCTTTTGGTGAGTCACCATCTCCGGCGATCGTGATCACTCGTGAACCCAAGTATGTTGCTTTTGATTTTATTTTCGGACGCTGATTTCGATCCTGGGAGCTGTTGTTCCTAATGATTAAAGTACGATGTAGTTGTATGTTAGACCAGGATGAGTGGGATGTGTAAATGGGATTGGTTGAACTGAGGGCAGTGGATTACGGTTTAGGAGAAGCTTATCTATTGTTCCATTTGAGAAAGATGCAAAGTGCATTATATTCTTGTGGGTGGCCTTGTGTGTGGTAAATAGTTGTTATACCGTGGACCATGGCCCACACATGACCATGATCGTCGAATGAAACTATAGAAGAATTAAAATGATAGTTTCGTGTTACTATTATGAAACTAGTGTGTGGTATGTGTTTTTTATTTTATTTAATTCCATGGTGTGTGGTCTGTGTGTTTTTTTTTTTGGAGAGTCAGGTTGCAACTATTGTCGTTAACGGTGTGTAACAATTGGTGAGTAACCGTGATTTTAACTCGAACAAAGCTCCAAACCCAATGTCCGAGGCATCCTCAAAAGTTGTAGTTTTTTTAGAAATTTTGCAAATGTAATTCGGAAAGAGATTATATTATATTTTATATTATATTTTTTTTTGAGAAATAACACTGCAAAATATGAATATGCAACACAGTTAAATATATATATGCAACACAATTAATAATCATTAAATAATATATTGGACTTTAAACTATAAGCTGCAAGACATTAAAAAAATAGATACAAAATGACATAAACATAAGAGAAATATAGATTATATGGTCACAAGGTGCACAATAAATTGCTGAAATCTACCACCTGTGATGCTATTGAGAAATATAGATCACTCATTAGGACAATGTAATGATTACAAGGTTGGTTGATCACGTTTTGGAAGATCAGATTACGTGTGAAACAAATGCAGGAACAAAGATTTTAATTCCTCGAATGTACACCTTCTGATTCAAGATTGCATTTCATGTTCCAAAGAAAGTAATTTTCTTTGATGCTATCATATGTCATGATAATAAATAAAAGTCAATGGCAAGCAATAGCACACGTGGGATTATTTTTGAGAAGGCCAGTCTTTAATCATGGTCAAATGTACGTAGCAGTCTCAATAGTAAGTAAATCAAGAGATTAAAAATTTTGATATGTGGAGATATTTTATAATCTGCAAGTACGACTAAAAATGTGATACATAAAGAAGTTTTCAATAATGCGTAATATAATTGCAGTGCTAATCATTTTTAAATAATTATTTCATATATTATTCTATTCTTAAAAATTATTGTTAATCTTGTGTCTATATCATATGTCTGTGCATCGCATATATTTTCCCCGTGCGATGAATTAAACACGGGTCGTTGAATTTTTTTATAATTACAATTAATTGTTTGATATATATACATATATATACATATATATATATATATATATATATATATATATATATATATATATATATATATATATATATATATATATATATAGGGTCAGGTTCCTGTGAAGTCAGGTCTACCCGTGCGGTCAGTGTGGCATAAACCAGTAGTTATGTATAAATGCACCACACAGTGTTCGTAAATACACCATTATGTGTGGTGTATTTTTTTTATGTGTGATGTATTTTTTGACATTTCATTCTGGTGTATTTTCGAACACTGTATGGTGCATTTATACAAACCTAATGGTGTATGCCGCACTGACCACACGGGAAGACCTGACCTCATAGGAACCAAAATCTATATATATATATATATATATATATATATATATATATATATATATATATATATATATATATATATATATATATATATATATATATATATATATGAAAAAGTTCAATTGCGGCAGGGGCTATAGGTGCGGCGGTGCGGCAGAATTTCAGAATACCCCAACAGTGTTAACAACATGCACTAACAGTGTAAGGAAAACACACCATAATGAAATGCAAAAAACACACCAAAAAATACACCATATAACTCACCACCCCCAATGGTGTATTTTCGAACACTGTATGGTGTGTTTTTGGTGACGCGTACCTAATTTGTGTGTGTTTTTGTGGTGTATTTTCCTAACGCTGATGGTGTATAATCTCTCAACTATTGGTAAGGCACTGCCGCACTTGAACCTTCGTGTGTGTGTGTGTGTATATATATATATATATATATATATATATATATATATATATATATATATATATATATATAGGTAAAATTTCGGGTGTGAACTTCTAGTAATATGTGCACGTGTGCACTCCTACTAACCATGTAATTGTGCTGATCTATGGGTGCAAATTAGAGTGCACCAGCGCCCGGTGTACCCCGCCACACTCACCATTTATTTGTGGCGCATTGTGCGGGGGGGGGGGGGGGGGGTACAGTTTGTAATTTGGCTGTGGTTAGGGGGTTGGGGGTTGGTGAAACACCCATGCTGTTGCTGGAGTTATTATTATTATTATTATTATTATTATTATTATTATTATTGTATAGTGGGATAACCACTATTTTAGGCATCTAATAGGTAGTTATACAAGTAGTGGGGTAGTGGATAGTTAAGGGGGTGGTGGGTAGTTCTATGATCCTATATATATATATATATATATATATATATATATATATATATATATATATATATATATATATAGAGTAAATACCACCTATGGTCCTTCGAGTTTGGTGGCATCGCCATCAATGGTCCTTAACTTCCGTAATTACCATCCGTCATCCTCCGAATTGTCAAAAGTTACCTTCTAGCGTCCTTCCGTTACTTCCTCCCGTCTCAGCCGTCAAAATGGAGGGTAATATTGTCATTTGACTTATACGAAAAGAGTTAATACCAGCCAAGGTCCCTCGAGTTTGGTGGTTTGGCCATCTTTAGTCCCAAGTTTCCATATTCCATTATTTTCCTTCTGTCATATTCTCTTCTTCAAATGTATTATTATTACTATTATTTATAGTTATTATTAAATTCTTATTATTATTACTATTATTTAAAGTTAGAGGAAATTACATTTTTGGTCATATGACTATTGGGGTCTTGTTAATTTCAGTACTTGACTTTAAAAACTAACAATTTAGTCCCGTAACTATGTAATTTTTAACATATTTGGTCCTTCCGGCCAAATCACCGGCTAAATGTTGCCGGAAAAATGTAAATGTTTTTAAATTATTTATTCATGGGGTAAAAACGTCATTTCAAACTCTTCCTTCTTCTCCACTCTCCTCCTTCTTCGTTGCAGGGACAGGCGGTCATTTTCGTTCAAACGCTTTCTGATTTTTTATCCGGCGACTCAGCGGTAGTTCCTTGCTTCCCATGCGACGACGGTGGATTTTTCCGGCAGATCGAGAAGGAAATAAAAGGGATAAATCTCATATTGGACATAGAAACTGCTATATAAAATTCGACAGCTTCGTCTTCCCCTTCCCCAGCCCTCTGTTCTCCGGCACCACCACCTCTTTACTGATCCAATGTGTGTGCGACGTTAAAATTGTGAAATTGAACTTGTTCCGTAGTCAATTTCTAAGAAATGTTAGCAGTTATAATTCTCTCTTAGTGACAGCTCGATTCTGCACATTACACTGTGATGGTGGAAGGGCTCCTGAAGTGTGGAATGTTAGTCAGGGCCAAAGAGTTATATGCTGAGATGAAACATAATGGGATTGTAGATGACTCAAAGCTCCAGAAGCTCATGAAACTGAAGGAATCTAATAGAAATAGCAATAATCAGAGTGAAAGAGAGGGCAGTACCGTAAAACGTGGCAAGAGAACTCAATTGCCAACAATAGTTCTAAATATCACTACAAGAAAAATCGCGAATCGCGACGGAAACTATTCCGTCGCACTATAGCGACGGATATTGCGATGGAATAGTTTCCGTTATTTATGTAGAAGAGGCCTAGCTAGAGGTTTGTGTCTTGCAGTCTGTGAGGCAGTGTAAATTTCCAATGAATAAATGTTAAAAAAATTCCAGTTATTTATACAAGTGAAATTGGAAATTTCTGTATTGTCTGTACTCCCCTCTCTGCATTTAGTTCAAGATTTGAATGTTCAATATTTTAAAAGCTCATATTACTATTTAAAAATAATAGTTATAAATAAAATTTTAAAAATAATAATTAAAAAATGCGACGGAATAGCAACGGAAAAAAAATTATGGCGACGGAATGCTCGTTTCCAAAATGGCGACGGAATTAGCGTCAAAATGATTTCCGTTGCCAAAGTGCGACGGAATTGCGACGGAAAAAGTTCCGTCGCAAATTTGCGACGCCTTATTCCGTCGCCATATTTCGCGACGGAATTATTCCGTCGCGTACAAAAATACGACAAGCCGATAGACGACGGAACGAATTCCGTCGCAAATCCGTCGCGAAACGTGATTCGCTACGGAATTTTGCTGTTTCGCGACGGAAAAATTCCGTCGCGATTCGCGATTTTTCTTGTAGTGTATGTTTCGAAAGCTAGCAATTGTAAAGTAGATTGGTGAATTTAACTCGCCGTCGTTGCAACGAATAAGAAGGGAGGAGAATGAAGTATTTGAAATGACCGTTTTGCCATCATAAATAAACAATTTAAAAACATTTACGTTTTTCTGGCAACATTTGGCCGGAAGGACCAAATGTGTTAAAAATTGCATAATTACGGGACTAAATTGTTAATTTTTAAAGTCAAGTACTAAAATTAACAAGACCTCAATAATTACAGGACCAAAAGTGAAATTTTCTCTTTAAAGTTATTATTGTTATTATTAAATTATTATTATTATTAAATTATTATTATTATTGTTATTGTTATTATTATATTATTAGCATTAAATTATTATTATTATTATTATTATTATTATTATTATTATTATTATTATTATTATTATTGTTACTATTATTATTATTATAATATTCATATTCATATTATTATTATTATTATTATTATTTTTATTGTTATTATTAAATTATTATTATTATTATTATTATTATTGGTGGTTTGGCCATCTTTAGTCCAAACTTGGCTAAACAATATTAAAGAAAGTTGGTGGTTTCTCAACTTCCAACTCGAACTCCCTCTTCTCCTATACAATATTAAAGAAAATTTACAAATGTATAGGGGTCGTTTATTTCATTTATCTGTTTTTCCATTTCCTGGTTTTCATTTCTCCATTTCTCCAGTTTTCTTTCTCCATTTTTCCAGTTTTCCTTCTCCATTTTTTTTCAGTTTTCCATTTTTTCATTCCTCCAGATTTTTATTTCTCTAATTTTCTGATTTTATTAATACACTCATCCTATATAGCATTTGCACATTTCTACAACAACAACAACAACAATAATAATTTAATAATTTAATAATAATAATAATAACAATAAATAATAGTAATAATAATAAGAATTTAATAATAATAATAATAATAATAATAATAATAATAATAATAATAATAATAATAATAACAATAACAATAACAATAACAATAACAATAATAATAATAATAATAATAATAATAATAATAATAATAATAATAATAATAATAATAATAATAATAATAGCATTTGTACATTTCTACAACAACAAAAACAACAACAACAACAACAACAATAACATTAATAATAATAATAATAGTAAAAATAATTTAAAATAATAATAATAACAATAAATAATAATAATAATAATAATAATAATAATAATAATAATAATTTAATAATAACAATAACAACAATAATAATAATATGAATATGAATATTATAATAATAATAATAATAATAATAATAATAATAATAATAATAATAACAACAACAACAACAACAACAACAACAACAACAACAACAACAACAATAATAATAATAATAATAATAATAATAATAATAATTTAATGCTAATAATATAATAATAACAATAACAATAATAATAATAATTTAATAACAATAATAATTTAATAATAACAATAATAACTTTAAATAATAGTAATAATAATAAGAATTTAATAATAACTATAAATAATAGTAATAATAATACATTTGAAGAAGAGAATATGAAATAAGGAAAATAATGGAATATGGAAACTTGGGACTAAAGATGGCCAAACCACCAAACTCGAGGGACCTTGGCTGGTATTAACTCTTTTCGTATAAGTCAAATGACAATATTACTCTCCATTTTGACGGCTGAGACGGGAGGAAGTAACGGAAGGACGCTAGAATGTAACTTTTGACAATTCGGAGGATGACGGATGGTAATTACGGAAGTTAGGGACCATTGATGGCGATGCCACCAAACTCGAGGGACCATAGGTGGTATATAGAGTATATATATATATATATATATATATATATATATATATATATATATATATATATATATATATATATATATAGCTACATGTGTATTTGGAGAATATGAATGAAGATTATATTTATGGATGTCTCGAGACATTTTGGGAGTTAGACTATCACTCGAAGTATAGTCATTGGGAGTTGGGCTGTCACTCGAAGCACAACCATGGAGTTTGGCTCTTGACTCGAAGAAGAGCAACCCATAAACATCAGGGTTGTATCAATTGGTGCTTTCATATCAACCTGAAAAAATTATTTTCAGGCTTGTTCAAAAAAAAAAAAAAATTGCATTCCAAATTGCTTTCTTTTCTGGAGTTGGTATACGTCTTGCATACCTTCTTGCTGTACAAGAATGAGGCAGACATAGCCATCAGGTTGTCAATGGGGCCATAATATATATTGTTGTTTCTGCTTAGTTGCAACACCTTTCACCTCCTACACTAAACACTCAATCTGCTCCAACATTTCCCGTGGCTTGAAAAGGTTTCCATTATTATAATTAGTCATACCAACTTCAACTTCATCTCCAACACCACCATATTGCTCAACACCACCATATGGTTCAATAGCATTGAGTTCTAAAGGGTATTCAAATGGGTTCACAAACTCATTGAGAAGAACGTCCGACGATCTGTATATGTCATGGATCAACTACACCTGCCAACCAAGAATTGGGCAGAATTGCTTCCAAATTCAACCGTTGATGCTAAATCAATTAATTTGCTGCTATGGATTAATGCCGTTATCGAAGATATTTTGGGACAGAGATGGTCAAGCTTTTGGAGCTACCCCTTGTTAATCATCACCTTGAGGACAAGGTGATTTTGCTGGGCATGGCAATGATACGACCATCCACTGTGTACCATCACCTTGAGGTCAAGGTGATTTTGAACGGCATGGAAATGATACACCCATTCTGTTGCTGGAGTTATTATTATTATTATTATTATTATTATTATTATTATTATTATTATTATTATTATTATTATTATTATTATTATTGTATAGTGGGATAACCACTATTTTAGGCATGTAATAGGTAGTTATACAAGTAGTGGGGTAGTGGATAGTTAAGAGGGTGGTGGGTAGTTCTATGATCCTATATATATATATATATATATATATATATATATATATATATATATATATATATATATATATATATAGCTACATGTGTATTTGGAGAATATGAATGAAGAATATATTTATGGATGTCTGGAGACATTTTGGGAGTTAGACTATCACTCGAAGTATAGTCATTGGGAGTTGGGCTGTCACTCGAAGCACAACCATGGAGTTTGGCTCTTGACTCGAAGAAGAGCAACCCATACAACCTCAGGGTTGTATCAATTGGGGGTTGTGTATTTCATTTCCATTGGCGGTACAGTCAGTGTAGCTGTGTGGACGAAAAAAAATAATAAAGAAAACGTATTAGGAAGCAGACCTGCTGTCTCTCCCATACGATCACACCGGGGGGGGGGGGGGGGGGGGTTGCTGCGGCGTCACTCCGTTATGGCCAGATTTGGTTTTATAAACTGTTTTGTTATGGCCAGATATGTTTTTTGACACGAATATTGAAGTGCTCCATGAATGTGGTGAAACGGAATAAATATGAATGGATTATAAATTTTGGCAACGCGGGTTATTATTTTGTTACAGCATTCTAACCATCTGTAGTGGCATCAATGAAGTTGGCAAATTCAAGACAAAATGCATTTTCTGTTAACCATTTCATGCGTTTTAAAATGCATATTGAGCCACCATGAGTGGTAATTTAATTTTGTAGTAGTTGTACGCATAAACAGCCACACGTGAGTGGTGATTCTTTCGTTTGATTGTTTGCACGCTGTGCAATTACATTCGCGGTCCGCCTGCAATAGTTTTACCATAAAATGGACTGCACCAGTGCAGTACTTATGGTAGAGGCTTAATATACAAAACCCCTCGGTTTTGCAAATTGTTGAATTATCAAGGTTTGTAAGATGGGTATCTTGCAATTAGAACCGAGACCTACCCGAGTTTGGTGAAACAGTACTATCGTCACATGAGTGTGACTAAAGAGGGAGGAAAGTTGGAAATCACCTCAAAGGTGGGAGGTGTGAAAATTTCCTTGACCGAGAAACGGTTGGCTCAGCTCTTGAGTTTGACGACCACCGGGGTCTCACAGTACAGTGGTGATTCTTGGATTGAGACGAGTAGCATGGGCTATCAGAATTATTTGAGCTTTTTGTTAGATAGGACAAGTGGTTTTACCCAAGCCACGAGGCCAGAAAGGAAATGGCTTTCTGCTGAGCAAAAGATTTTGGTAATGCGTGTTTCAGATTGTTTGTTGCCTAACAACAATAAAAGTAGCCTGTTGAGAAAGTTGGAATGCACCTTTGCCTTTTGCCTGAAGCATAAAGTGAAGTTCAATCTACCCTCCTTGATGTTGCAACACATGGACTACTGTAGGGACCATAACCGTAAAATCCTGCCCTATGGTATGGTTTTGAGTTGAATTTTCCTGAGGAAAGGGGTGAAAGTGGATGGCTATGTGCCCAAGCCTGTGGGCAAAATGATTTTGGATGTCGTGAACCTCCGGAGCTGAAATCTGTTTCAGTTGGAAAATGATGAATACATCACCCTGGAGGAAGTACCAAAGAAACTCCTTGCTAAGAGGAGTTCCTTGGTTGAGCAGCTCGAGATTCCCGTTGGGAAGTTGAATCAGGTAGTGCAGAGTTTAGGGGAGATGAAGAAGAAGAAGAAGAGGGAGGAGAAGAAGAAGAAGAGGAAGCTGAGGAAAGTGACCCCGAGAGTGAGGAGAGCTTGAGAAGAAAAGAGGTGAGGACGAAGAAAGAGAATGATTCCATGACCCACAAGGAACGTGTGGTGGCCCTCCTCCGACAGCAAAATCGGATGATCGAAGAAGGTTTTTCCTTCATGAAGGCTCAGTTGGTCACCGTGAATCAAAGGCTGGATGTGCTGGAAGCTAGCTCTAGCCAAGGTAGAGCCGAGGAAGCTTCTGACGAGGATGCCGAGGATTCGAATAATGATTCCTCCTAGGCTGGAGTTTGAGGTAAGCTCGTTTCATTCCTTGTTTGTTTTGGTTGCCGGCTTGTTGGTTGTTGCTTGTTTAGTTGTTTGTTTAGTAGGTGCTCTCTTGTTTGCTTTGGTTGTTATCTTGTTGTTTAAGTGGTTTGTTTAGTTGCTTTGCCTCATTTGAGCTTAGTTTGCTCGTGGTTTAGGACTACTGTAGATGGGTGATGGTTGGCCTTAAGTTATGTTAGTGGTGGTGTTGCTTGAGAAGTTTTCTCCGTTACTTTGAAACCTTGCACAACTTTATATCTTTGGAGCCTTGTTTATTTATACCTTACGATCTCTTGTCGCATCTTTGATTCGTTGCTATCTTTTTGGTAAATCCGTCGTGCCCAAGCTTCGGGGACGAAGCTTCTTGTTAGGGGAGATCAGAGGATGTGACACCTCGTAAATCTAAATACTAATTGGGAGTAATTGAAGAATTAATCCAAGCTTTCTTTGGTAATCCATTTCTAAAAATCCGGAAATTTAATTGTTGAGGGACTAAAATTTGACTAGTCACTTAAGTCAATCAAGTGTACCTTGTGCTTTATGGTTTGTGCCCTTGCCCCTTTGTCTTTCCAACCTTTGTAAGGGTAAAAGTGACCTTTCACCCATGAATTGTTGTTCAAGCTATCCCTAGCAAGACATTTCATTCATTCCTCATTCAAGCCTAAGTCCTAAAGACTCTATCATCACTCTAAAAAGAACCAAGCTTATTCTTCAAGCAAAAAGGAGAACCTTCTAGCTTTGCAAGTTCCCACACCAAGATTCCTACTTTCTTCGTTCCAACCATAGGAAAGGGTAAGGTTCTTGGCTATTTAGTGTTTTTAGCCATCTTTTGTGTGTCTTTATCTAACTTAGAATCTTTCTTGTGTTTTGGCTTGTGTAAGAAGTTGGTGAGGAAGAAGAGATCTAAGAATAGGCTTAGGAGAGTGAAATGGAAGAGGTTGTGGTCTTCAAAGATAACCCATGCTATACAAAACCGATTTTCTATTGCTATGAATGATTATTGGCTTCTATATAATGTTCTTGATGTGATTTGTGAGATTTGATGCAAGATCTTGTGATGATGCATGTTTAGAGCTTGTATTTAGGTTTCTTGAATGCCATTGCTTGGCTTATTCTTGGGTTCAAGTAATATCTTTGTTGTGTGTGAGATTTTGGGTGTTTTGGACTTGAACTTGGCTTTGTTGATGATTTTCCCGGAAGGGAAATTGTGGAGTACAGGAGTACCCCGCGGGCGGAACGACGGGCAGTGGCCTACACGCCGCCCCACCCGCGGGGAACGTGCTGGTGTTGGGAGTGTACCCCGCGGTGAACGTGAAGATGGGTTGCGGGGATTTGTTCCCCGTGGTCCTTTCTTCTTGGTATTGATGTTTTGACCTCCCGTTGTTGAATTATTGAGCTCTTTGTGAGTCTTCTTGATGTTTCGTATGTCTAGAACGATGTGTTAGGAATCCACGTTAGGATTTGGTGTCTTGAATCATGCTTAAGGGTCCAACTTTGTGATTCGTTGGGCTAATATGAGTCTTGAAGGTTCGTTGGAACCATTTTGGTTTACCCGTTTGATGAGCATGCTAGTTTGATGTTGTTATGCTAGTATGTGTGGTTTGTTCCTTATTGTTAGGGTTGATAACTCGTGATGTCTATCATTTGATGTTGGATTGTAATCCTTTGTTGTTGAGTATTGCCTCGTGTTTTTGTTGTGATCTCTTGATTGATTCTTGGGATGTGATCTTGTACAAATCGTTGTACCTTTGTAGATACTTGATTAGGGCTATTGATAAGCCTTAGTCTTCTTGATGATGATGACTATGTGTGAATATGAATGAGATTGGTGGTTTTGTTACTTGAGCTTTGCTCACTGTACGGTACCCTCGTGTACTATGAGTTCGGCGGTATTGTTTGGCGGAAGTTTGATAGTACCCTCGTGTCCTAGACCGGGAAAAGGTTGGACTCAGAAGTATAGGGTGGCACTCGAAGGTACAACTTGGAACTGTGATAAAGCCGGGGGTAGCCATAAGCGTGGTACTAAGGTAAAATGTTGGAACGTGAATTTGTCATTATGTGATTGTGTATTTCCTTGCTTATGAGCATGTGTATGATGAACTCTACCTTGTGAATGGTAGGTTGCATCTTGAGTTGTGTTGTCCTTTGTTGTTTATGGTTTTGTGTCTTGTTGAGGTTCATGATCCTCAGTCTTTGTTGAGAGTGTGATGAGTCTTTGATGTTGATCTCCTCTCCGCTTTAAAATGACTATATACTGTATTTCTCAGTCTCAAACGCTTTTGATTATATCTATATATTATGTTACTTAACGCGTATTGATGGGTTATCAGCATTCATCGCTGACCAGGTGTAATCCCCATGTTTGAAAGGTTTTGCTTAGTCCGTAGTGCGCGCTAGATGAGGACTCTAGATAGTGTAGCTCCTGTGTTTAGATATTTTGCTTTTGTTGGCCTGTGTACCTAGACTAATGGCCTGTGTGCCTAGACTAGTGACCTATATGCCTAGACTTATGTTATGTTTGATGATTGTAATAGATTTAGCGTGTGCACCCATAGTTCTATGGGTGTGACATAACACCCATAGAACTATATATAGTTCTATGGCTGTTGAATGCAGGGCACCTGTTGAATGAAATATATAACAAACCAATCTAATATAATCAAAGAACAAGGATTGTCATATACTTAGAGAAAAAGGTAACAATAGAAGAATTAACAGTAAGATATGGTCCTTTTCAACAATCAGCAATTTCCGTTTAAGATGCTCAATTCTAATTCAACCATTCAACCAATTCAATTGTCTTGTCACTGTATAAAGAACTATGGCTATATATGAATAAACTAGTAGCACAATAAATTAATTTAACCTGAATCACAACTACTTAATGAAAACAAAATTATTTTTAATAAGCAAACACAGATACCTTGCACTGCCATAAACCCACGGCAGTGGTGCATTGCGATAAACCCCCGGGCACTCACCACCATGCCATAACAGAGCCCACACAACAATCTAGTTTTTAAACACAGAGCCCCAAAATTGCAATGCACCACTGCCGTGGCGCAATATTATTAATACTCTAAGCTTAATTTTGTAGTGCACTGATAGTCCCCCATAGCAACTGAAACCCCAATTCAGAACAAGAATTCGAAAACCCAAAATTGCACACCACACTGAAATAATTACGGAAAATATATAGAATGCACAACTACAATGCATGTCACCATTAATGATCACTAATGCACCCGAACCCGGCAATGACATGCAAACCGGTAGAAATGGTTCTCAAGCCACGAATGCACACAAGGAACAACCCCAAAGTCCAATTCGAGCAATCAGGTCAACTAGGAATTACATTCCCAGAATCAAAACCAAAACCCCCAGAAAAAACAAGACTGCATTACTAAGAATATAACCATAAAGCATAAGAACCGGAACTAACCTCGCTGAGCCCACCGGTGCGCCGCCCGTCGCGACCCTAGAAGCTACCCCACTCGCAGCCCAGTCCAATGCACCACCCGTCGTGGAGGGCGAAGACCGGCGACAAGCCCGGCGCTTGAACGGCCGAGTGGCCGACTGCACTCTGTGAGCACTGACCGAGACCGGTGCCGGCGGCGCGAATAGATGGCCGGACGCACTCCTCTCCGATCGGCGACCGCAATTGGACCTAGACATCACTAATCGGGCACCCCTCGGGAGAGACACCGCTGAGGTGACGGTGTACGCACGATAGAGGAAAAACAAACCACACGCACGACATAAAGTGGGGGATGCAAAATACTAAAACGGCCCTATGACCTCTATAGCCCAAAAGATAGCTTGTATATAATGCACAAGGTGACATGTGCACTCAAATTAGAATGCAATCACAGCCATGCATTGATCAGCGAAAATGAAAAGCTACAAGCAGCGCACATGATAAGTGAAGTTCACACCTGATCGAACTGTTTTATATATATATATATATATATATATATATATATATATATATATATATATATATATATATATACACGTATATATATATATACATATATATATATATATATATATATATATATATATATATATATATATATATATATATATATATATATACTAGTTTTTTACGCGCATTGCGTGATTGTAATAATGCCTAATGTTTTTTTTTAAATAAGTACTTTAATGTATATCAAGACAACATTATATTGGAATTGTTCATGCATAGATAATTGAATGTTAAATTTGTGTATTTAAATAGGCAATTCTAAGTTTACAAATGCAAGATAATAAAGTCAAGATTGATTATATTTGTCAATAAATAATTGTATAGGTATGGTTGAAACCAAATACGGGACATAAGGGAAAGCAAATAAAAATTAGGGCATAAAATATTAAATATATACTAATATTAAAGAGCTGATTGTCAAACATGGGCATTGCGAGTGATAAGCGCTTATTTGTCTATATTTTTGCTCCTTTCACTAAGCCATTTTGTTTATAGATCATTCCAAATTTCATTAGATTATGACTAATTTGTGTTATTTTGCAAGGAATTTGGTTTGAAAAGCTTTGGAAGCAAAAATGAATATTTTCATGCATTTTGAAGGACATTGGAGTCAAGTGGAGCATTATGGATACATTTAGGGTTCATGGGAGCGAAGGAGAAGCTAAGATGATGGACAAAACACTTTCAAGAAAGCCTAAGAGTGGTGTATTCAATGGTATTAATCATTTGGGCAAACCAAAGCAAAAGAGAAGCAAAAGATCATGTAATTGAAATTCCCGACCTGCACGTCGACGTCATGGTTTTTGGACTATATCTCAAGCTAAAAACATCCAAATTACATGATTCTTGTCTCATTGAAAAGAAGAGTTAAAGGGCTACAACTCATATTCAGACATAAAAGCCTAAAAAGGAAGCCACAGTGGTCAAAATCATCTTTGAAGTTGAAGTTCCGAACTTACAGATTTCACCCGAAACTGACCACTGTTTGGTAATTTGATCATATCTCGGCCTAGGAATATCCAAATTATGTGATTCTTGTGCCATTGGAAAGAAGACTCGAAGAGCTACAACTTTTATGAAGACATCGAAGCCTAATTCTGAGTATAAAGTGGTCAAAATCAGCCTACAAGTCGGAGTTGCGTTGCAGAGAAGCACTCGACGCGTCGAGAATTTTCTCGACGCGTCGAATCTGGGCAGTGAGATCGCGTTTTGAACTCTGTAAATGCTCGACGCGTCGAGAATTACGCTCGACGCGTCGAGCCCCCCTTCTCTGCTCTATTTTAGCTGAGTTTTCACTCATTTCTACTCGGTTTTGAACCCCATTCGAACCCTAACTATTTTCTACTCTTTCTTTTCATATTTTAGTGTTCGATTAGGTGTAGATTTAGGTTCTTTATCATATTTCAAGCTTGTATTCAAGGATTCAACACTTGGATTCCAAGATTTACCATCCATTTCTTAGTGAAGTTTTCTTCTCCCTTTTATCTCTTTATCTTGCAATGTTTATGCTTTACATTTATGTGTTTGTGTTCTTTATGCTATTGAATCATGAGTAGTTAGTTTATGGACTTGAGTTAGGGTTGTATTATATATCTTGATGCTTGATTTGTGATTATTGCATAAAGGGGATTTTGCCTACCTAGGGTTCTTGAGTTTATGAAGGATTTGTGTTTGTATTTTGTTAATGCTTGGTGTACAACATTCATTGACATGTTTTGGAGGATTATTGGCCTCAATGAGAGTTGGGTCAAGATTCCAAGCCACTCTTTGCATAAACCCGATTTTTCCTATGAAAATGGGAGAAATTGGGGGTTTTAGATGCTTTGTGTTCTTGAAGAACTTGGAGTTGATTCACCACGAGAGTGGGGCAATTCCTTGTTCTAATCCTAGCTAATTTGCTCACGTGAGTGACTTATAGACTAGGATTCCTACGTGTATCCCCTCTATTCCTTGGTTGTGTGATTTTCCCCAATCCTTAGGTTGTGCTATGCATCTAGATGATAATGCTCCCTAGCTTGAGTCCTATTTCTTTATTTTGTGTTTATCTTTGTGTATATGTGTTAGTCTTATCATTTCCTTAAACTTGTAGTTTGCTTAGCTTCTTGTTGATTTCCTTATGCTAGTGCCTAGTTTATTGTGATTGCATATTGCGTGCCATATCCCCCAATCCCCTGAGGACTATATAACACACATACACTCACTCATTTTTGCTACATCAGCGAGATAGTTTTCCACTTCAATTTGTTGTGTGATCTGAATACTCTTTTTTATCAATAAATCCCCCAAGTAGTTAATATGATTAGATTAATTTATTATTTTTTATTTTTTTAAGACAATTATTATTATTATTATTATTGTTATTGTTATTATTATTATTATTATTATTATTATTATTATTATTATTATTATTATTATTATTATTATTATTATTATTATTATTATTATTATTATTATTATTATTATTATTATGTATACCCTTAGGTCATTTTACATGTTAATCTAAACAGCTAATTTTTTCAAATATCTTTTTACCAACCGTTGATATAATTCGCTGGTCAAATTCGTTAATATAATCCGCTAACGCTAACCGCTAACTGCTGATTGTCAAACAAGGACATTGCGAGGTAGTTCTCACTTCAATTTGTTATGTGATTTGAATACTCTCTTTGTCAAAAAAATCCCTCAAGTAGTTAATACGATTGACTTTATTAATTATATTTTTTAAATTTTTCATCGTATTATTAAAATACTTGGTAAATAAATATATAGCATTATTTTGTGTTATAACTTTGATATTTAATTAAAAAATAGTGCACAAAAAAAGATAATAGACAATGTAGTGAATATAATCAATTGATGAATTTGAAATTTGAATGTAAAGAATTTTTACTTCGAGAAATATAAAGACAATATAACTAATAAAATTATGTCTCTTAATTAATTTATTGATAATGAATAATTTGTTTTTTAGTAAAGGCATTGTAGGGACAATGTAGCGAATATAATCAATTGATGAATTTGAATATAAAGAATTTTTATATTGGAGAAAAATAAAGACAATATAACAAATAAAATTATTTCTATTATTTAATTTATTGATAATGAATATTTTTTTTGAATAAAGACGTTGTAGACACATAATTCTAAATTAAAGAAATGCATATGTATTATTTTTTGTTGTAGCTACTAAATTATTATTTTAATTTAATAAGAGTAAAATAGAATACTAACATATTTTAATGACTAAAAATAAAATAAACAACAAACCCCGAAATTAAAAGTGTTATGTAATTTTTTTAATTTATCAATCTTCCATATTTTAATGACTAAAAATAAAATAAATTTTATAATATTTATAAGTAATCAATTTTCATAATGTATCAATAAATTAATTAATTAAACACAATTTAGTAATATAAAAAATCATGTTCAAACGATATTACAAGTGTTTTATAAATTTTTTATACTACAAGTCTTTTATACATTTTTTATTTTGTAGAAAATGTTATTAAATTTTAATTTTGAGATTGTTGGAAAAAGTGCTTGAAATTCTATAATGCATTTGAGATAAAACAAAATATAGAATACAACATGGAACAAAAATTGGATCATTTGATATCTTCAGGCTTGTAATCACTTTCCTATAAGCTTTAAATCTCCCTCTATAAAGCAACATGGTTCAAGATTTAATCTTATGGGATACACGAAGATGAATGAAATTCTCAAGTTACTTTGTTTGAGAATTTCCTGTAGAACTGTAGGACTGTGAAGTATCTTTATTTCCTGCAAAATAATTGCTTGTTAAAAATGCATCTGTTAACTTTTCTCTGTTTAATGCAAGTTTTTGCATGTATGTTTTTCAGATGATTCTCCAGATTTTATAGATGTAAAAATCAGTTTGGAGAAGTTTACATGGAATAAATTTAAAACTTAACTTCCAATAATATAAAATCTTATCTAAAATACATGGGAAAAAATAATTACATATAAAATATATGTAACTAATCAAAGTATGAACTTTCATATGCATACAATATTATTAAATAAATAATATCAATATATATATATATATATATATATATATATATATATATACCTATGTTTTACTTGAGTGCATGTGACCATGCAAAGAGTAAAAAAAGGATACACACACACACACACACACACACACACACACACACATATATATATATATATATATATATATATATATATATATATATATATATATATATATATATTCCACGCATACTGCATGCATAACCACACCAAATCAACAATGCAGATGCCAGTCGATTTGATGGACACCGAAAGCATTGATCCGTTTAAAACTGACAATTCGTTAACACCAACGAATCATGAAACTTCGATTCCAAATCATTTTTCCCAACTTACTTTCTACCAAACTAAAATAATATTTATAACTCCACAACTCCAAATATTATTTAAGCTTTCATGGTAGTTCATCTGAAACATTAATCTCCATTACTATATAAATTTCCAACATTCCTCATCCATTTATATAGTAAAAATTAACACTGTACCAAGATAAATCCAAAACTTATGCATAAATGAAAGTGTCTTAGAGATTGAACTTTCACATAGTATTATATGCGTTACATTAATTCGGATTGCAGTGATGGACGAACCTTGAATCACGCAGTCTCTTTGAAGAAACGTAGATATAACACACACAAGTTTTACCGTCATTACAACTCACTGTAACTTGACATTATTATGGCCATGTGTCCGTATCCATTAATGAGCACATACCAAGTAAATCCCAAACTTGTTTGAAGCGGCCACATTTCATGCTCACAGAGGCTAATCTTTTATATCATGCACTGCAAATTGCATTTTTTAAAAAGATCAGTTATGTGTAAAAACTCATCCCTACAACAATGCAAAACCAAGCATCACCTTTTCTGGGGATACAAATTTTAATTTAAACTTTTGATGCTTGCAATCACAAAATGAAGTACTCATCTACATTGAACTCAAGATCTAACGTAATAACTTAGACGTGAGTTGAGCTTTCCTTCACCTGCAATTAAATAATTAGGCTTTCCATATCCCTTCTGATGTACCATGTCCCTTGCAAAGAGCTCTTGCAAACGGATCCGTTAAAACCGGGACTGTACTAAGTCCAGTGCTACAACACCATAACTTAGGAGCTCCTGCACATAGCTATATCTCATGCCTATGTGTCTTAACTTTGCCATTATAACTTATTGTTATATGCTTTGGCCAGTGTAGTAGCGCTGTCACAATGTACTAAAACTGGTGACATCGGTTTTAGCCAAACCGGAATCTCAATAAATAAATTCCTTAGCCAATTAACTTCTTTGCATGCCTAAACCAATGCAATAATTCAGATGCCATAGTTGAATCTGAAATGCTACTTTGGTTTTTAGAAATTCAGGAAAAAACACCTCCTCCAAGCAGATAAACCCATCCACTAATTGAGGAAAACTCTTCCTGATTAGATATAACCGGCATCATAGAATTTTAATATTCAATCAATGAACTTTTGAAAATAAAATATTTGTTTGATCCTACCGGAACCCACTTTACAGGTTCATAGTCAATAAATATTTATTTTCATGTAAATTCTATAACCAAGAATTTTCAATCACCATGTAGAAATAATTAACAGTGAGTGATTCCTTAAAATCAAAAATTAAACCTCCTCCACTTGGAATACCATCCACTTTGGAGAACAATCATATATTGATATACCTCCTCCATTCAAAAATATCCATTCACTTTGGGGAATAATCATATATGATTTTAATCTTTTAACTTTTCATGTTTCTTCTAAACTGAAGATTCATACCTTCTTAAATCATAGTCCACGATTTAAATTAAAACTTTCTTTTCACTGTCAATTTCCATACTAGATAAACCAGTAAACTTTTTGGCTTTCAATATTTTAACACATTCTCAATATGAGAAACTGTGTGTTAAATACATTCATAAATTTTTATGAATTTCATTATGCATACTTCATGCATAAAAGTTTCTGTATGCCTTTATAAGAAATATAACAGAATATTTCCTGGGCTTTCTGCCTTTATCAGAAATTAAAGTAAAAGAAATATGTTTGTATCCAAATTTCCCGACAGAGTGCTGTTTATGCTAATCTTGAATCTTAATGAATTGGGACTTGGGAAACCTAGCTTATTATCTGCATAAATTGTATAATCCCTTCTGCCTCTATCCCACCCAATATATGTCACTGAGAGACCAAATGACAACAAAAAACTTGCAAAGCAGATAAAGTGTAACATCAAATTTTTTTCAACCTACCTAACTTTCTTCCTATACATACTCTACCTATAAATATTTGTGAGGTGACCATTATTCTTGTATTTCTAAGCCATACAAATTATTAAAAGCAATCCATTCTTTTAGGATACAAACAATCCTATAAATACCCTATAACACAATGCCAATGGCCATTGCATCTCTGCAGATAGAGACACATTTTTCCATTTCCTCTTACTTTTCCTTTTTATTGCAGCAAATCACAATAAAAAGGAAATGGAGTTTTCTTTTCTGCAGCTCACCATCTCCATAATTGCCTTAGCCGCCATTGCCCAAACATCTTTCGTACAATCCGCCTGTGACTCTGATTGCGTTAAAGGGTTTGTTGCTGCACATAACGCGGCCCGACAAACTGTTGGATCTCCACCTGTTAACTGGAACTCCACCTTAGCAGACATCGCCGAATCCTATGCCGCCAAGAGGTCTGCTGACTGTGTGCCGCAGAACTCTAACGGGCTGTATGGGGAAAACATTGCGGTGGCCTCTGCCGAATTGTCTCCGGCGGATTCCATGAAGTTGTGGATGGGTGAGAAGAAGGACTATGACCACGCATCGAATTCTTGCACCAGCGGCAACAATTGCCGCTCTTATACGCAGGTGGTTTGGGGCGGCAGCACGAGTATTGGCTGTGCTAGGGTTACGTGCAAAACTGATTGGATGTTTGTCATCTGCTACTATAACCCTCCGGGCAACTATATGGGCGAAAAACCATATTAAACACAATTTTTTTTTATGATTAGTATGATCTTGTGAAATGCAGACAGTGCATTAAAAATATATATATATAAATATTTAGAAACTACAATATTATCACTAATGTATTATCATGAAACAAATATTGTTTCATGCACGGATGCTGAATCAATTCAATTTTGAACTTTTTCTTTTACATTTGGCTAGCTATTCTTCGAATTTTTTTTGTCTGGGTTCGTGCATAATACTTGGTATCCCGACTCATCATTGTGAGTTCAATCATACTTGTAGAACACTCTTTAATATGCTGCACTCAATTAACTACATAATTTCAGTAAATAAAACTTTTGCCTAGCCATATAAGAGATTATGGAAAAGGCTAAGAAAAGAAGGGCAATTTGATATAAGATATATATTATGGTTGATTATTGCAATGTTACGAAATGGCAAAGAGTGAGATTATATTGCATGGTTAGTATGCAGTTAAAATATATAAGTAATATAACATTGGCTTGTGAAAACAGGCAACACTGCAAAGGTCTCGATTATAGTGGTTTTTCTCAATTTTGTGTTATCGCTCAATATTGTCCTTCGTGGGTGTTAAGTACAAGGATAATTTATTGCTCGACTATAGTGAGTTTTCTCAATTTTGTACTAAACGACTTTGGTGTCCTAAATTAGTCCTAGAATTTTATGTTATTGCTCAATCGTTAGGTAAAGTACAGGGATAATAAATTAGTAATTTCAAATTTAGGTTGCCCCTTATCAAAGGAGGAGCCTGGAAACCTCTATGCCCTTAGCGAAGGAGGAGCCGGGATCAAAGCTGGCCGCAGAAGCTAGAAGGCGTGGGCGTGGCGGAGAACAATGAGATGGAGGAGGAGATAGACATGCAGTTAAAATATATTACATTGACTTGTGGGAACTGCACCGCTCCAAATGCCTCTTTGGGAATAAACATATATATTTTCTTTCTCTTTTAACGGCTTGATATGATAAAAATATAAATATTTAAAAACTACAATATTATCACTAATGTATTATCATGAAACAAGTTTCATTGTTTCATGCACGGATATGATGTTGATTCAATTCAATTTTGAACTTTTTCTTTTACTTTTGGCTAGCTATTCTTCGAATTTTTTTTTTCTGGGTTCCTGCATAATACTTGGTATTCCACTAATTGTGAGTTCATTCTTGTAGAGTTCTCTTATTGCAGAACCCTCTTTAATATGCTGCACTCAATTAATTAGCTACATAATTTATGGATGAGTGAATTCCATTTTTGGTCCTACTGTTATAACGACGTTTCCAATTTTAGTCCACCTTATTTGTTTTTGCCACTTTATAATCACTATTATTGAATGTGTTTCACTTTTAGTCCCACCGTTAGTATTTCCATCAAGAGACCGTGTAATCTAGGGGTATTTTGACATTTCTTCTCATCCACGACTATGTTTGACTAAAGAAATGAGAACATTAAACCTAAAACCTAAGAAACCTCGTCGGCCCATGTTGGAACGAACGAAAGATGTAGCTTTGGCTTCCCATTCTCGTTGTTCGAAGAGCCATCTTCGAATATCGGAGGAGGAGAACGAAGCGCCTAGATTAAAAGAGAAGAGACAAACATAAAAAGACCAAAATACTCTTTGATTATACGGCCTCTTGACGAAAATATTAACGATGGACTAAAAGTGGAACACATTCAATAACAGTGGTTGTAAAATGGCAAAAAAAATTAAAGTGGACTCAAATTGGAAACACCCCTATAACAGTAGGACCAAAAATGGAATTCACTCTTTATGGATTTAAGATTCAGTAAAACTTTTGCCTAGAAATTTGATGTCTCTTTATAGAAGAAACACTAATTGTGGCCTGGTCACATTCAAAACTTCAAAGTAGGTCTTCCAGTCATATCTTCATACTCGGGTGATATCAAAACTTGATTCAAATGTGTTTTGTTTCCCTCATATATAACAGATTAATTCCTTGTCAAGTCACCTAAGCACAATTAATATAATCAAAATAAATGAGTATTTAAGACACTTTATCACACATGTATGTTGTTGAATTGATTAACAATAAGATTTGATACAAACATTATTACAAATTGAACCAAAAAAATCTAACATTATGAAACTAACATTGGGAATCTTATTGAACCAGTGTTCTCCTTTACCGGCTTGATATATTAATTTTTGATAGGAGACACCAGAAGCACACAGACCCTAGAGGTGCAATTGTTATACCATGGACCAGGGTTCACATTGTATTGTAGATTCTGTTCCAGTATTATATTAGACCCAATCATTATATCTGCACCCGGCACACAATGTATTGTGCGCCCTGGTGCACGATATAGTTTGCCTATTGGACATGCGCTGAATCTACCCGGAAAAACTAGACTTTGGCTTCACCTGGAATAGCTTGAATCAGGGTCGTCTTGGTCTTATTAAGAAATGATCTGAGCCCGCTGAAATTGGACTAGTACCAAACTCAAGAAATAAAATGTTTTAATTTTTCGCTTCTTCCAACACTAGATATATAGATTAAAAATATGCTAAATGGCTTAGATACAATAAAAAAATTGATTTTAAAATATTGTTAGCACAAAAAACTAATGATGCTAGCATAACTACAACGGCTAATTATTGTGTGCACCATAGTCCACGCAATGCTATGTGGACCATAAAAAAACATTTTAAATATAATAAAAGTACATTATTCGTGTACTGAATATATATTATACAAAATAGTGTATTTTTAATACTCAAATAATGTACTTTTTTCTGAATAGAATGTACATTTTCAATATATTAAAAGTACATTATTTGTGTACTGCATGTACATTATTTAATTGTATAGTCCACATAGCCGTGTGGAACACGGTCCACACAATAATGATTGAATTACAACTATGTGAATTTTGATTTCATTAATAATTTTACATATTAATAGCAAACCCAATAAAAATAAACAACAAACCCCGAAATTAAAAGTCTTATGTAATTTTTTTAATTTATCAATCTAACATATTTTAATGACTAAAAATAAAATAAATTTTATAATATTTATAAGTTATCAATTTTCATAATGTATCAATAAATTAATTAATTAAACACAATTTATAGTAATATAAAAATAAAGTTCAAACGATATTACAAGTGTTTTATAAATTTTTTATATTACAAGTCTTTTATACATTTTTTATTTTTTAAAAAATGTTATTAATTTTTAATTTTGAGATTAATGGTTCAAATCTTGTTTCAAAAAAATACTAACTTTTGAAATGTGTGCATGAATATATATTAACATTTTGTATTAACAAGTTGAAGTGCTTCAATTGGACATTGATGGTTGACTAAAATGAGATCGAGTGTGTCAAATCTTATTTTAAAAAAAAAAGTTTATGATTATTTTATATAAAAATAAATAAATAAAAATATCTGGTTTCCTCTCCTAGTGTCACCAAAGAATTTTCCCACACATCTCCTATAAAAAAAATTAA
>NW_017618101.1:40000-52500 GCF_001879475.1 Ipomoea nil | reverse complement strand
TTACGGTATCTTTTAACACTGAGGCTGTATCATATATGTTTAGATTAATATCACTGAATTCATGCAGACAAAAAGAGAAAGACATTAGAACAAGGAGAATCATCAAAGCCAAAACAACAACGGAAACAACTAGCATTGGCATTCCGTGATAGAATGGAAACAGAAATACAAGAGCAAGTTACTGGTGACAGCTCTGATAATGAGGTTCAAGATGAAGAAACAGAGCTAAAGATACGGCCACTGCCCACACAGCTAATGAGACCAATTGAATCACTGACCAGATCCCAACGCAGAAGTGTAGAAGAAATTGGGCTAGGAAGGATACTTGATCTCAACATCACCAACCTGCCAAGGAAGATGGGGATGTGGCTAGTTGAAAGCTATGACTCTAGGAGCAACACACTGAATCTACCATCTGGTGAAAGGCTCCCAATCACAGAAAATGATATTGCTGCCACCTTGGGACTGCCACTTGGAGACATAGAAATCACTAAGAGGGAATCCAAACAGGTATCTGATCTCCTAGCAGAATGGAGAAAAATCTTTGGGAAGGTTACTGGCCACATCACCCCCCATACCATGGCTGAAAAGATGCTAACATTAAAAGCTGCTGACCCTTGGTTCAAGAGGCATTTTGCACTGCTTGTCATGAGTGTGTTGGTTGAACCACAAGTTAATGGTTATGTCAACCAAAACTACATCGACAACCTTCTTAATGTACACAACATCAAGAGACTTAATTGGTGCAGAATGCTCATCAACTCACTCATTGCCAGCAAGCAGGCATGGCTTGACAGCGCTGATGGGAGATATGGAGGCCCAATTGTTTTCCTAACGGTAAATAGCCCCCCAACCATACTTGTAATTATTTACTCATCATTATATTAATACTCTAAACTACCAAGTGCAGGTATTCTATGTTGACCGTGTTGTTCTATACCGGAGGACTATCCCACGGAGCTTCCCTGCAATGGCGAATTGGACATTTAAGTTGCTCCGTCAACGACAGCAAACTGAGATCAAATCTGGAGGCTTTGGGTATGGGCGGGTTGATGTTGCCTTGCCAGTTCAGAGCACACCATGCAGTGACCGGAACCCCAGCATAGGACAGTCTGATGTACCACCACAACCACCATCATGTGAAGAAGATGCACCACTTCCCCATGGATTACAGGTATACATAACACTTTGAACAGACTCATGGGGTATTTTGTTTGTGCATACTTCTGTATATATTGGTGTGTTTATACTACATGAGTTTTTTTTTTTTTTTTTTTTTCTGGTGCTTTACTTATTGTTGACTGATCATAACTTACTGGTGCATATACAGGAGTTTATTGATGAGGTTACTACCAACACAAGGACGATTGCAAAGAGTTTACTGAGGATTTCAAGACTGATTGAAAATGCACCTGCAATGGTATTGGAGCATGACACCTTCAAGCAGATGTTTGAGTCTGCTAGACAGATGCTTGGATTTAAAGCGCAAGAAGATGGACAAATGACATTTACCCAGCAAGAGGATGCCTATTGGAGTGACCCAGAGTTCTTGAAAGCGGTTGATGAAATCGTCCGTGCAGTAAACAAGAGGACATTTCTAAATCATATGCCAACTTTCAGCTTGGGATTGTCACAAGAGGGAACAAGTAGAGACACGCCAACTATGAATGCTAATGCACAAGACTACCAGGACAATGATGAAGCTCAGAAAATGAAGACGTCCAATTGGATGGGCTAGATGGTCAAACAACAGAGAAAGCTCAAGAAGACACCGAGAACATAACCAAGGCCGCCAATCAAGAATGTGTGCAAGAAGCTGAACAAGTGAACATAAATGATGAGGTAAGATCATTCTAAAAGTTGGTGTGTTATTGATATATGTTGGTGCATTCTATAATAATGTTGGTGTATAAATATCTTACAGATCACACCAGTAGGACAAGGCCAGGAGGCCCCTGGTTCAGATCCACCACACCCACCACAACCAGCAGACAAGGGCAAAGGACCAGCTAGAGTAAACAGCCCAATTAGACCAAGACCATCCTCATACGTACTTGATCTGGACCAACCAATATCTCCAACAGAAGAAGCAATCAGGAAATGGGTATTGGACAACCCTAACCCAGATCTGTAAGCACAACACATTCTAAAAGTTGGTGTGTTATTGATATATGTTGGTGCATTCTATAATAATGTTGGTGTATAAATATCTTATATTAATTGATGCATTATTTGATAAGAGTTGGTGTGTTTATGTTATATAATGTGTGCTTCCACACATTGGGTGATGGGGGCCCTATTAGTATAAAAGTGGTGGTGTGTTATGCATATGTTAATAGTGCATATTTGGTATGTGTTTGGTTGTTCACATCAAATGATTTGTTAACTGATTGTGGTGTGTAACTAATATCTCTTTGGTGTATTTATTGATTATTGTGGAATATTACTAGCTTTGGTACTTATAATATACATTATTCTTGCATTTTATTTATATTATCTTCTGTATATGTATTACAAGGACACAAGAACTATTCAAGTATGACGGAAGAGTAATCTACTGGAAAGATATGCTGACAATGAAGCCAGATACAAATATTGCAGTCTCTATAATTGATGCTTGGTCAGTTATACTCAACATTCGTGAATCAGAGAGGGGTTGTACAAAATTCATTGCTTCAACATGGTCAACTGTAAGTGAACAAAAATGCAAAACTAACTTCATCTTTAAAAAGCTTAAACTTCTAACAAAAATACCATTGAACTTTTGCAGCTATACACAGTTGTGGACCCACAAGGAGATGAGGATGTGAGGTTTGGAAGATTCAAAGCAAAGTACCTTGAGGACAAGACCATAGCGGCAGACGTTATGTGGCACAAAATTCTATATGTAAGATAGTAATATATTATATTCACTGCTTTATATTTTGCTTACTACTTGAGTTTTGTCTTTAAACATTGGTTGGTGCATTCTAGTAGTTACTTGTGTGTAGTGTATTACTATACATACTTTAGTGTATATTGTGGCTCATGTTGGTGTATTTTGTTGCTATATCAGTTTCTGTTTCCAATAGTGGCATCCAACCACTACTACCTGATGTCTATTAGCCCGCTGATGGAAAGGTACGACATCATTGACAACTCATCAGTGACTGTGAAGAAGGAAAACAAGTATGGATATGTGATTGCGAATCTGGTAACACACGAAACCCTAAATGATTATGTATTTTTGATATACAAAGACAACGGAATACAAATATTTGTATGCAATTACTTGATGCAGCAAAACACTACAAGAAAAATGCACATAGACAACACTAGAAAGACAACAGTTTTTAAGAAAAGTGTTGTCTTTTGTATAAAAGACAACAGTTTCGTCCAAAACCGTTGTCTTTGATGCAACACTTTTGTCAAAGACAACGGTTTTTACTTAACCGTTGTTATAAGTGTGTTGTCTTTGTGCATTTTGTGAAAAGACAACATCACAACGACAACGGTTTTTTAAAACCGTTGTCTATGTGCGTTTTTTTTAAAAATAAGACAACGGTATTTTTAATTGTTGTCGTTGGTGTGTTGTCTTTAAGCGCAATGGAATACACAACACTAGAAAGACAACGGTTGTTTAAAACCGTTGTCTTTGTGCGCTCTTTTTTTTAAAAAAAGACAACGGTTTTATTTAACCGTTGTCGTTGGTTTGTTGTCGTTAAGCGCACTTGAATACACAACACTAAAACGACAACGATTTTATATAACCGTTGTCTTTGCATGTTCTTTATTTGTTTAAGACAACGGTTTTATTTAACCGTTGTCTTTTTGGTATGTTGTCTTTTAGTGTATTTGAATACACAACACTACAAAGACAACGGTTTTAAAACCGTTGTCGTTGCGCATCATTATTTAACAGGCATATAAAATAAAAACAAGGATGTTAACAACAAGAGTCGAACCTATGACCTCAAACTTAACAAGTAAACAATCTAACCAACTAAGCAACACAAACTTTTACATTTAAAGGTGCAACATCTGGTATATAACTGGGTTGCTTCTGTGTTGTTTGTGAAAACCAAGACAACAATTTTAGAAAATAGTTGAAAAATTCCCCCTAAGAAGAATAGAACCTAAGACCTCTACCACAATAAACTAAGCTAAACCCACCAAGCCACAACAACACTTGTGTACTTAAGGGCAACATCTAGTATATTACCAAAATAGTTCTATTTTCGTTCATATTTAAATATAAAATTATTCACCAAAATTTCAAAGTAAATTCATTAAAATTTTATTTTCAATTATATTACAATTAAGACCAATCTATGAATTCAAAAAAAATAATAATAATTATCAAGTATAAAAAACAATATGGGGTGGTGTTCATAATGGTGCGATATGGTGTGTAGGGGTTAAGGGCGGTATATATGATAGGGGCTGGGGTTGGTAATCAACTATTCCGACTAGCGCATGACTAACAAGGTTAGCTATATGTTGGTAATTGACCCTTACGGCTAGCGTATGACTAACAAGCTAAAGTTAGCTATATGTTGGTAATCGACCCTTCCGGCTAGCGCATGACTAACAAGCTAGGTTGAAATTGTTGGTAATCGACCCCTCTGGCATGCCTGGGACACGTTGAGAATGGATATGAAAGAGTAGTTGATCGATGCTGTACAGTTTGCTATATCCCATTTATTTTGCCGCGATCTTAATTAGCTCTATGTTCATAATTACCAAACTATATATTCATAATTTTTGAATTGAAATGCATATTCATAATGATTGAATAACTCTGATCTATATTCACAATTACAGAACTTTGTGTTTATAATTTGCGATGTTCATATTCCCAAGTGTTGATAACTATACATTTTAGAAATTATGAATCAACAATACAGAAATTATGTATTTGCCGTATAGAAATTATGAATTTACTGTATATAGAAATTATTAATCTATACAACTGTATTTAAATTAGAAATATACTGTATAGAAATTATGAATCTACATTATAGAAATCTATGAATCTCGTGTTCTGTACCTACACTACAAGAAAAACAGTTTTTAGTGACAAAATGTATTATTTGCATAGTTTTTGTGAGGGTTAAAAATTACTCTAGCTAAAAGTTTATGATTTAGTGACGAAATTTTAATTTTATATTTATTTTAAAAATATACCCTCACTATTAATATGAAAAATGTTGTTACTCTCACTATTGATGTTTGCAAATTATTTCACTAAAATTTAATTCCCACCAAAATTTGTTTTTAGGCGCCATCTTGAACATAATTTTACAAGCAACTTTCTTACTAAGTAGGTGCAAATGTGCAATAGTTAGGACCAAATTTGGGAATTTCTCAATACTAAAATGAATGAAAATTCTCCAAAAAATGGCGCAATTACTTGAAAATATATACACGACGATTCTCTGTTCTCTCCAGTTTGCTTTGCACTCATCCCTCAAGTAACCCTAACTCCCTCTGTCGTTCCCGACCGCAACAATAGCACAACGGTGTTCTCTCTATCCTCCATCTCCGTTGTCTTGAAGCTCGACGACGACAACAACTTCTTGGGCTATAGTGGCAACAGATTAGGCGACGACATCAGTAACTTCTTCTTGCTTGGGCGACGGCGGTGGCAGTCTCTTCTTGCTTGGCAACGGCGATGACGTACGGTGGAAAATAGGTTATTCTTGCAGGTTTGGTTTTCATTCTTCTTATTGAGTGTGATTTTCCCATTCTCAAGGTTAGGGTTTACCTTGTATTGTACCATGATTGATGCATTTTATTGGGTAAACATTGGATGTTTCAGTCTGTGCAGTCTTCGTGTAGCTCTTGCATTGTGTATTAGGTGGTTTGCTATAGCCTCCTTTTTGCCAGGAAGAACAGACAATGATATAAAGAACTTTTGGAAATTGCATTTACGGAAGCAGGGAAGTGTTCCCAACCATCAAAACTATTGATTGTTTGATGAAATTTTACTAGTCACCACAGCTGTGTTTAAGATTTTAGATTTGGTTAATAGTGTAGTTCTGAGTTATGATTAAATTGAGCTGAATTCAAGTTCTGTGGTTGGCTTTCATAGTGCTTTTTGGTAGAGGGATTCCCTGGCCAAGTCTCAAATCTACTTTAGTTAATGTACAGAGAAAAATATTGAGTTGCAAGTGAAATTATAAGACTTAGCTTGCCTTTAATATTGGAGAGATTAGTTTATTAGCAGTTGAACACTAACTAGGTTGCTAAAATTGATTTCATTAGTAGGCAAAATCACATTTCTGTCTTTTCTTTTTCTTTGGTGGGTTCTTTCTACACTTAATATGTAAATTATGTTCCATGTTCACTTTAGCACATCTGAATCATCTTACTGTGGCTCATCTGAATGATCTTACTGTGGCTCTATTAGTAGTGTGAACGACTCTAAACATTTTTGGTTATGGTGACCTATTTTTAGTTGGCAAGTGTTCTTTCTTCCTGATCATATGATAATAATTTTAACTTTAATTTTTGTTTTTGAATTGATGTTTAATTGTATTATGTAAAATGGTAACTAAGCCATCATGAAGTCTGATCCGGAATACCTGATTTGGAATTACAAAGACCAAAAGTCTGAACTCTCTATGAAGATCAAGGAGTTGCAGGTGAGGTTGGATTCTCAACTCCCATAGTGTTCTGTAGGCAGAGTCATAGCTTGTGTGTTCTTGTTTGGCTTCCATCCCACTTCTTCTATTACCTTAACTTATTTCAGTTCCCAAACAATCCCCTTCTTTTCTTTGATTTTAATTTTATTTAGCCTTCCATCCATATTTTTCTCCCTTCGGTTTGGTGTGCATATGTTGAAGGGAAATTTGAGTTCATTTCATAAAACAATAGCAAGTTCATCATCTGGTTTGATGGATCTTTTATTGTTTCTTCTTAACAATCAATTTGTTTTGCATCTGATTTCCCATCTCCACTTCTGGCAATTGTTATGCATATTTCTTTTTTAAGTTCACCATCAAATGTTTTTTTCATTTGTCCTATTAATTTCCTATTAGTAATAATTCCAACTTTTCACTATCATTTCCTCCAAAATGTCTTCATTTATTACTGTAGATACATTAATAATAGTTATGTATATTTGTTAGTTCAAGTACAGAACTTATAAACAATGTTTATTAGGTGGATCATGGTCTACACAACTGTGTGGACCATGCATAGTGTAATTCTTTTAATGCATAAATGTACATTATTTTTATATATAGGATATATTATTTTTATTATACATAATGTTCATGCTGAGTACTTTTTAATATACATAAGAAAGCGGGCAAGGAAGTCAAAAAGCTTGAGTTGAACTCCTCAAGTATGCCTAAGTCATTATGGCTACTTTACTGTTATTACAAGCGTGCACTTGGGAATGGAGAGAGTTTACAAATATTGCTAGATAATAATGTCTTCGGGGAAGAATGTACTCTCTTTGTGCACGACGAAGATGTTACTCCTTTTTGTCAATTGATGCCAATATCGTACACGTGTATTGCTGTCTACATATGGTATGATTTAATATATATTTCGAGTCAATTTGATAACTTATCACTTCTATGCTTTGTTCTTCTAATTCAGTTTCCGTTCCAATGTTAGGTATTTGTATAACAAGATGATGGAAGAGAACAAGCTTGAAAAATTCAGATTTATGCAGCCAAGTGTTGTAGGGCATCTGCCAACGAAAAGAACAGATACAAATTTTCTAGAAAATCAATTGGAAAAGAGGGCACGAGCTTTAGCAAACAGACTGCTGGACATTCCAAGTGATGCAACACTTTTGGTGCCATGTAATATAGGGTAAGAATGGTTACAATTTACTTTCAATTGCATATATTGTGTTGATGTAATATATAATTATGTGTTTGTGTGTGCATAGCTTCCATTGGATTCTGACAGTTATCAACATCACTAAGGACTTAGGGAACTCATTATCTTGTTATGAACAGCTTGAGTATGAATGTGGTGAGAGTAAGAGGGCAGTTTCATTTCATTGCAAATTATTTATATCTATACTAATTTATTGGGGAGTGCATTTGTATTGCTTTTTCAAGTGTCTTTCTTTACTTGTTGGCTACACTTGTTATGATTCTCTTTAGGGAACTCATTATCTTGTTATGAACAGCTTGAGTATGAATGTGGTGAGAGTAAGAGGGAAGTTTCATTTCATTGCAAATTACTTATATCTATACTAATTTATTTTCTTACTTTTTACATGTAGTTTCAACAAGTTGATTATGACAAAGAAGTTATTGATCTGGTGCGATATGAATGGGCCGATATTCTATCAAGTCATATAGAGTAGGTATGATTTGGTCATTCGAACGTTGTGATCATCTAGACTTGAATTGGTTCGGGGAATTGTTTTTTGTGTAGTAGTATTATGACTTGAATGATAATTAGAATTGGTCATGGAAGTCTTTTGACTTGTTATTTTGAACCTTATTAGCTTGTGCACAATTATGTAACTACACTTTGCAACATATGGTGAATGGATAAATTGCTTTTTTTATACGATTATAATTTAAGCAGGTGAAAAACAGTTAAAAACCGTTGTCTATTTTACAATAGACAACAGTTAGAAACCGTTGACTTTTCAACAAAAGACAACGGTTTATGGGTGTTTCAACAACACCCAATAGACAACGGTTTATAACTGTTGTCTTTTAAAGAAAAGACAACAGTTAAAAACCGTTGTCTATGTACGTGACTTTTAACAACACTGGTTTCAACAACGCTTAATAGACAACGGTTAAAAAACCGTTGTCGTTGGTAGAAAAGACAACGGTTATTAACCGTTGTCTATTGCGTGACTTTTAACAACACCGGTTTCAACAACACTTAATAGACAACGATTAAAAAACCGTTGTCGTTGGTAGAAAAGACAACGGTTAATAACCGTTGTCTATTGTGTGACTTTTAACAACACCGGTTTCAACAACACTAAATAGACAACGGTTAAAAAATCGTTGTCGTTGGTAGAAAAGACAACGGTTAATAACCGTTGTCTATTGCGTGACTTTTAACAACACCGGTTTCAACAACACTTAATAGACAACGGTTAAAAAACCGTTGTCGTTGGTAGAAAAGACAACGGTTAATAACCGTTGTCTATTGCGTGACTTTTAACAACACCGGTTTCAACAACACTTAATAGACAACGGTTAAAAAACCGTTGTCGTTGGTAGAAAAGACAACGGTTAAAAAACCGTTGTCTATGCGCAGGACCTACAACAACACCGGCTTCAACAACAGAAAGTATACCCCTACGACAACGGTTAATAACCGTTGTCTATGTGCATTTTTCTTGTAGTGAAAATTCTTTTCAAAATTCTTGTTTGATATGAAAACCACGTACAAAGCTGAGAAAGTTCAGAAACTGAAATCTAAAATAATGAAAATGCCTTGGAGAGATGCCCAGAACAAGATGGATTGTGGCATTTTTCTCATGCGCCACTTGGAGACTTTTCGAGGACAGACACAAGCAGAATGGCAATGTGGATTGCATAAGAACAACAAGGACCAATTGAACAAACTAAGAGTGCGGTACTTGGCTGCCATGATCATGTCAGATGTAAACGAGCACAAAGAAAGGAACATCCAACAGGCAGCAGAGTTTGGTATTTGAAAAAGAATTTCAGGGGGCATATAGACTTTTGGATGGTTGATGTCTATATTTTTGTGGTTACTTTTAGACTAATTACTCTTTTGTGATGGCACCCAGACAATGTGAACTCACTATGTACTTTGATCAACTATAACACACAATTTGGAGCCCTACAATGCACTATATATGTGATTGAACTATAGTTTAAAAATACTCCACTTAAAAACACCATTATAAGAACTGATATGCACCACAACAAGCCGCAAAGTGTTAAAATACATGCCATTTATTTAGATTACATCACATCACTACGCGATAACCTCAAAAGACACTATTTCAAGAATTCAAATGCACCAACAACATATATAAAAATACCACATCATTCTAAATACAATAATGCACCAGATGACAAAGTAAAACACACCATTCCTAACATGTTGAAATGCACCAGTATACACTATAGAAAACACTATAAACTTGTGCTAAACGCACCATATGCTGTAATAAAATGCACAGTTTCAATTATATTGTAAAAATCCTGATTCTATGTAATGAGATAAATTGTGTGCACGACTGTAAAAACATCTAGGTCCAACAGAGAGCAAGAAAAGAAACAAAAAAAAAACAGAAACCTATCTAACCATTTAAAGGGCATGTCCTGCTATTGTGCCCGTATTCATCACAAGTGTGACATTTCCTTGATTGTTTTACACACTTACGCGCAGCTTTCTCCCTTGCACTCTTCAACCGCTTGCCACTGCCCTTGTTCTTAGCTTGGATGGGATCATACACCTCCACTGTCGACTGCTGCGACACAACTCCACAAACTGAATTAATCACGCTTTGCTTGCTGCCACCAGCCACCCCACTTCCATTCTCACTGCCGTCTTGTAAAAATAATTATCTTTGCTCACAAATAACACGTCGTAGCTGTGACAAACGTTCTATATTACCATCGGCCAATCCCACACAAGCATATATGTCAGACCACAGTATATTAGTAAGCACCCTAACATTCTCCACTTTAGAAGATTGATCAACAACTGTATCATCAATATCAAATATTGGCTTCAAACAAGCACCTTTTGTCCACCGGTCCACCAAATACCTCGAAGGAATGCTCTCAAGGCCACAATCTTTAAAAACCAAAAAAATATGCCTACACAACAACCCCATCCGCTCAAACATCTTGCAAGAACAAGTAGCAGTATAATCAGACAAAACAAGCTCCACACACCATGGCCGCTGGTCTCCATCATTTATCACATAAGACACATGACCATCACAGTTGCACAAAGAAGCCACTCGACACGAAAAGCAAGCTGCACAAATCTCTACTTGCACATCATAAAATACAGAAATGGTGTAAACATCCATTGCATGCTTTTCCAATGCCAGTGGTGTCTTCAAAACAGGAAAACAAGATTCACAATCAGCATTCATTTTTGCTTGAGTGTGACGTTGTGCACCAATAGCACTGCCAAAATGCACCAAGAACTCAACCAAACTAGAATGTCCATTAGAGAAACTGCCAAAGAAACTATTTTGAGATTCTGATCGTGAAGTTGTCCTAACCAAGCCCGACATAAACTCGTCGTGAAAATATGGAGATGCCCAAAATGTACGAGACTCAAACAAATAACGAAACCAACCATTATCACCCAAACCATATTCCTCCATAATATGACTCCATGCATCCTCAAAAGCCTTGGCGTCAAGAGATTTGTTCCAAACAATGCAATTCAACTTCCTCCGAAACACCTCATCTTTAGACAAAACCGGTCCAACCTTCTCACCAACCTTGCACATTATATGCCACATGCAAAATCTATGTTTTGATGTTCCAAACACACGAGCAACAGCAAGCTTAACAGCTGGATCTTGATCAGTGACAACACAAATAGGGTCATGACGCATGGTTTTCTTAAATTTCTCCAAAAGCCACACATATGAATCTACATCTTCCCTTGTAAGCAAACCAGCACCAAAGGTGATGGATCTCTTATGGTTATCAATTCCAGTAAATGGAACAAAAACCAAGTTATACCTACATAACGGACAACACACCAAATACTTATCACCAGCATCCTAACAAAACACACTATAAAACCTAACCATATGCACCATAATTATTTACAAAATGCACAATAAACACAAATTACTAACCTGTTAGTACGATATGTGGCATCGAATGAAACCACATCACCAAACAAAGCAAAGTTCTTCCTAGACACTGCATCAGCCCAAAAAACCCTAGAAAGTTGATCACCGTCGTCAACATCATATTCAAAATCAAAAGCCTCGCACACTTCACGCCTCTTGAAAAGCGTATCTATGAACAATTGAGCATCGCCATTTAATATGTACGCCATCAAATCACGTTTGAAATTCTTAAAATCCACACCTGTAGCACCAACACTAGAATAATCACCTACAATCGCCTTAAACAACCTATATGATCGAACAGACCCAATATTTGCCCAAAAACAACTCGCAATGAACATTTGGTGTCCAGCATCAAGACTGCGATTCACCTTTAAAAATTGCTTAACAATAATTGAACACATCAAATGCGTGTGGCGTTCCTCCAGATAATGCACACTATACAAACCATTAGACTTGAGCTTATAGACCACCTTAGCCTTACACCCAACCCTATTTGTCACCCTCCGTCTCGTGACCTTATTAGTTTTAGCATCAACTGAAATAATGTGCTTAAACCCCTCAGGACTGCATAACACATGTTTCTCCACAACAACACCATCCCTCCTCCTCCGAGTTGAGCCCTTCCTACAGTCAAAACCAGCAGCCCCAGCATATTGTTTATAAAAAGCAATGGCACCATCCAAAGAATCAAATTTTTGCCCCACGTGAGGCTTCAAAC
>NW_017618101.1:0-35000 GCF_001879475.1 Ipomoea nil | reverse complement strand
GTTTGTAAAGCCATTTTCGAAATGGAATACATATATATAAGTTCAAAACCAAGAGTAATAGTCAACACAAGACTCAAACACTCTCAACAAGAACATGGGAACACATCCCAAGACTACAAATAACAACAACGACTCACAAGAAGTCTCAAGGTATGATCTATCATCACACAATAGATTAATACCCGACATGCATAACTCAAAGGAATAAGGACACACCAAACGACAACACATGCCAAGGCAACACATGCTTTTGTGACTACACACGTCACAAGAAGAGAACTCACAACAACGGCTACACAAGCCATCGAGACATCACCCATCACGAGTTGATATACCTTCCTTATGCCCGGTTCCAACCTTATGGCTACCCCAACCTTATATCTAGTTCCAACATTTACCTCCAGGACCCCTGTACAACCACGTCTAACCTTTTCCCTCCGAGGACCGTCGTCCCCATCCGCAAACAAACCTCCAACAAAACCACCGATTTCATAGTACCCGAGGGTACTGATCACACACACGGCAACACATGCCTTGGCAACACATGCCTCCCAAGAATTACGTGAACCTGACACATAGGTCACAACTCCATAATCACGTCATGGCCACCACGAGGACCACTGCAATACCTTGGTGACTAGTGTCCCATACCACTAATCGTGCATGTAACACCACAGATTTTCAAGATATTTAAAACTTATAAAACAAAGGTGAAATCTCATTAAATCCCAAAACAGAATACAAGAGTACGGGGTGCTATGCCACACCTGAGCTAGAGAACTCGGGTGCACAGGCTAACTAACTAATGTCTCAATAATGTAAATGCGTAAACATGGCACGCAGGCCGAAAGGGAAACTAGCTACTTCTACGTTCCAAGTTCTAGCGCGCTCCAGTGACTTATTCTTCTGTGCCTGAAAGCCAAATATATCTGTTCAGCGAGAGATGCTGGTAACCCACTCCAACGCGTTGCAATACAATACATATAGATATATACATAGATATACGAAAACCATTTTGAACATGAAGATATATCCTACGAACTCTAGCTTTTAAAACAGGGATAGACTCGTCAGATAGGGCTCAGCATAGACAGCAGTTAAACCAACATATATAGTTACAAACTGGCAAGACAGGTAAAGATAAGCATAATTAATGATCATAACCCAACACATGCGATTCCCAGTGTAAATCCCCTAGTCACATCCCCAAGATACTCATCACAATCCCCTAATTATTGTGATGCGTATTTCATCACATAGCACACTTTGTTGGCGCCACAGGACCAATCGCATGCCCATACATGAGGGTCAGCGCATATAGCTCTGACACGGCCCCGCAGCACCCTGCCCCGTATCGCAACACGGAGGGGTCGATCGCAACCGACCGATGAACCGCAGCTCATCATAGTTTGATCGCAACCAAACAGTGGACCGCAGCCCAAGAGTATGTCATCTGACCGCAGCCAGGAAAGTATGAACCGCAGCTCATGTAGAAACGTTTGATCGCAACAAAACGGTGGACCGCAGCCCAAGAGTGTAAATCTGACCGCAGCCAGCTTCTGAACCGCAGCTCAGGAATAACCAATCCGATCGCAACCGGATTGGGGTATCATGCACACATAACCCATAGCAAGCACATGCAACCCACATTATCACATTGGGAAGGGGGAGAAAACGTATAACAAAACCTATGCGTGATCCTTCACATACTAAGAATACTCCTAAGGTGTTCATACTTCTTTCACCTAGGTCAACGGGATACCAATTCAACTGGGATGCAATATATAAGACTCATACAACCTACGAACGGTACCCGAAATATCAAACTAGACATAGGCACGATAGACGGAGTCCGTTGGGACACCACGAGGGTCGGGGAAACATCAAACGAGGAAGCCAAAATCCCAAAGTGGGGTTCAAACCAGCGGGTAGCCGGTGGGTGAGGGATCACCCGCCGGCTGCCCGCCGCCGGCAGCTGATCCGGGCAGCGGGTGCCCGGCGGGCAGCTGCCCGCCTGCCGGCTGCCTGCTGCCGGCGTAGCCCAAGAAGGCCGCGGGTAGGTGGCGGGTCCCCTACCCCCACCTACCCCCCACTAACTCTTTCATCACAAAAACGCCCCGGGAACCTTTGTGGAACCCGAAACCATGCTTAGACGCTTTCAAACGCAAATGATAACACACGTAGACAATTAACGGATCAAAATCAAGAAACATATGGCACATAACCTATCATGCTTTTATGAACATAATTAACACCCAATCATGTGAATTCCCACCCAATATACCAAGAATAATTCCATACGATACAACCTAGGGTTCTAATCATTTTTAAATCAACAAGGACACAATTCATCTTCTAATATCAAGATTCGGTAAGAATATCACATAAACATCAAGAATATCCTACAATCATCAAGAACATCATATAATCATCAAGAACGTCATATAATCATTAAGAACACCATAATCATCAAGAACCTTTCATCACCAAGATCACCCAAGGAATCATCCCATCAATCATCAATAATAATATCACAAATCGTCAATACACAATAATATGGGGAAACCCTAAGACGGGAATTATAGCTATGAAAATAGGTTTTGTTGAAACATGGGTTACCTCTTAGCCTTAATTAATTCCTTGGCTATGAAGGGTCTTTCTTTAAGCTTTCTTGCTTTCTTGATTTCTTCTAAGGGGATTCTTGGAGCTCTTTTGGGGTGGTGGGGCGTTATTCTTGTGGGTGGTTCTAGGTGCCCTCTAGGTTCCCTATTTATATATCTAAGGGTCTTATTTAGGATCTAATCCTTTTAGGACTAGGGGTTGGGTTTAGAGATGGGGGCCCACGGACAATGGTGGGCTTTTTTCCTAATTAGTTCCTGTAATTTAATTCTTTCTTTTGGGTAATTGATTAAAGGATTAATTGGTTTTAGGTGTCATAACACGGGGTGTTACACTCTCCCCCCCTTAACGGGAAGCTTCGTCCCCGAAGCTTGGTCCTTGCCGAGTGACTTTCTCTTAGTTACCTGGTGTGAAAAGTTCGGGGTAGCGTTCCCTCATTGTGTCTTTGAGCTCCCACGTTGCTTCCTCGGTCCCATGGTTGGTCCAGAGGACTTTCACCATTTCTATGGCTCGGCGACGGGTGTTTCTTGTCTTGGTGTCCAGGATCCTCACGGGTCTTTCTTCGTATGCTAGCGACTCGTCGAGATTCACGACCTCGGGTTGAAGCACGTGGCTTCGGTCGTGTACGTATTTCTTTAGCTGGGATATGTGGAATACGTTGTGTACTCGTTCTAGTTCAACGGGTAGAGCGAGGCGATAGGCTAGGTGCTCAACTTTTTCTATGATTTCATAGGGGCCGATAAATCGAGGGCTGAGCTTTTCTTTCCTTCCGAATCTCATCACCCCTCGTGTGGGCGAGATTCTCAACCAGACCTTGTCCCCGGTGTTGAACTCGGCTTGTTTCCTCTTTAGGTCGGCATAGGACTTCTGGCGGTCATGGGCAGCCTTCATCCTTTCCCGGATGTGCTTGACCTTGGTGATGGTATCTTGTAGGTGTTGGGGCCCTGGTGTTATTGGGTCGACCATGTCTTCCCAACATAAGGGAGTTCTACATTTCTGTCCGTATAGGGCTTCGTAGGGTGCCATACGAATGCTCGCGTGGTAGCTGTTGTTGTATGAGAATTCAATAAGGTCTAGGTGTTCCTCCCATGTTCCTTGAAAGTCTAACACGCAGGATCTTAGCATGTCTTCGAGAGTCTGAATGGTCCTCTCGGTTTGGCCGTCCGTGGTGGGGTGGAAGGCAGTTCTTAGCTTTAGTTGTGTCCCCAAGGCTAATTGTAGTGATTTCCAGAATTGTGAGAGGAACCTGGAGTCTCTATCGGATACGATGTTTCGGGGGACTCCGTGATACTTCACTACTCGGCTCAAGTAGGCTTGGGCCAGTTGTGTCATTGTCCACGTTTCCTTCATGGCGATGAATCGCGCCGTTTTGGTTAGTCGGTCCACTATGACCCAAATCTTATCCTTGCCGGTCTTCGTTGGGGGTAGTCCTCCGACGAAGTCCATGGATATGGAATCCCACTTTCCTTGTGGTATTGGATGTCCAGGTCGTAGTCCTTTATGAGCTCTAACCACCTCCGTTGTCTCATGTTTAGGTCTTTCTGGGTGAAGATGTACTTTAGGCTCTTATGGTCCGTGTAAATCTTGCATTACACCCCATATAAGTAATGCCTCCAAATTTTTAGTGCGAACACGATAGCGGCTAGTTCGAGGTCGTGGGTGGGGTAGTTCTCTTCGTGGGTTTTGAGCTGCCTGGATGCGTAGGCTATTACTCGGCCTTTTTGCATTAGCACGCACCCCAACCCCTTGTTGGATGCGTCACTGAAGACCTCGAATCCTTCCTCCCCGGAGGGAATGGCGAGTACGGGTGCCGTGGTTAACTTATCCTTCAATTCTCGAAAGGCTGAGATGCAGTCGTTGTCCCATCGGAAGGGAGTTTCCTTTTTCATGAGTTTATTGAGGGGTTGGGCTATCCTGGTGAAGTCGGGTACAAACCTCCTGTAGTAGCTGGCCAAGCCTAGGAAGCTTCGGACTTCTGAGAGTGAGCTCGGCGTTGTCCATTCCTTAACGACACAGATTTTGGCGGGGTCCACCTTAATTCCTTCCTTGGCTATCACATGTCCCAGGAAGGCCACACTGTCTTTCCAGAATTCGCATTTAGAGAACTTGACGTATAGTTGGTGCTCTCTTAGAGTTTGCAGGGTTATGCGGAGGTGTCTTTCATGTTCTTCCTTGTTTCGGGAATAGACTAGGATGTCGTCAATGAATACAATGACGAAGTCATCCAAGTGGGGTCAGAATACTCGGTTCATGAGGTCCATGAATATGGCAGGCGCGTTGGTGAGTCCAAAGGGCATTACGGTGAATTCATAGTGGCTGTAACGTGTCCGGAAGGCTGTTTTCTGAATGTCCGGTTTGGCCACTTGTATTTGGTGATACCCGGATCTTAGATCAATCTTCGAGAATACCCCTGCCCCTTTAAGTTGGTCGAACAAGTCGTCGATTCGGGGAAGGGGATACTTATTCTTTATTGTGACTTGTTTAAGTTCTCTGTAGTCGATGCATAGGCGCATGCTCCCATCCTTCTTTTTAACAAACAACACTGGCGCTCCCCATGGGGAGGTGCTAGGGCGGATGTAGCCCTTGTCTAGCAATTCCTGCAGTTGCGTCTTCAGTTCCTTCATTTCTTTTGGTACTAACCGGTAGGGTGGTTTAGAAATCGGGGCAGCGCCCGGTACGAGATCTATGGTGAACTCGACTTCTCTGGCTGGGGGTGCCCCGGGGATTTCGTCCGGGAAGACGTCGGTGAATTCGTTCACCACTGGAATGGTTTGTGGTTCGGGGGTTTTGGTGCTGAGGTCCTTGACCGAACATAGGAAGGCCTCGCTTCCCTTGTTTAGGTATTTCTTCATTTTTATCATGTTCACCACTTTGATCCCGGCTTCCCGGTGGGTCCCACGGTATGACACCCTTTTACCGCTTGGTCCCCATAGGACCACTTTTTGTTCTCCGCATAGGATTTGTGCTTGGTATTTCCCTAGCCAATCCATGCCCAAAATCACCTGTACCCCATCCAGTTTGAACCGGATTAAGTTGCTGGGAAATTCCACCCCTTGTATGGTGATCATTTCATTTTCGTACATGCGGTCGCATTCTAGGATTTCGCCTGAGGCCACCTTGACCTGAAGTCGGACCTTAGTGCTGGCGTTGAGGCCGAGCTGAGTGGCAAACTCAGTTGCTATAAATGAGTTGGTAGCCCCTGAGTCAAATAATACCGTGGCGGGGGTAGCGTGTACTTGGAAGGTTCCGGAGACTATGTTGCTATCCCCAATTTTGGCTTTGCTTAGAGTAAGGATTCTTCCTTGAATGGTTGGTGCTGTGACTTGGCGAGGTGAGGCGGCCCTGGGGTTTTTAGGGCCGCGGGTGGAGTTTATGTGATTTCCTTCAGATTTCCATTTGTACCCCAGGCGTGTTTCCCGGGGTTGGTTTGACACTTGTTGTAGTTGGGACGCCTTGGCATAGGCCTCCCCGAGGATTCCTGGCTCTTGTGTGGCCAGGGCTTTTTGATATTCGGGGTCAAGGCCTGTTATGAACCTTTCGATTCGGATCCTCTCGGTGGGTACTAGCTCGGGGATGAGGCGAGCCAGTCGGTGGAATTGTTGGTTGTAACACCCCGTGTTACGATCCCTAAAACCAATTAAATCATTTAATTAATCACCTAAGAGAAAGAATTAAATCACAACAATTAATTAGGGAGGCCCACCATAGTCCATGGGCCCTTATCCCTAAACCCAATCCTTAGTCCCAAAAGGAATAGAGTTAGCAAACCTATAGTAATTAGGCCTAAGTAAGACTCTTAGATATATAAATAGGGAACATAAGGAGGCACCTAGAATCCCACAAGAATAACGCCCCACCACCCCAAAAGAGCTCCAAGAATCCCCTTAGAAGAAATCAAGAAAGCAAGAAAGCTTAAAGAAAGACCCTTCATAGCCAAGGAATTAATTAAGGCTAAGAGGTAACCCATGTCTCAACAAAACGTATTTTCTTAGCTATGATCTCTCTCGTAGGCATCCTCCTATATTCGTGTGTCTTGATGAATTGTTATGATATTGATGATGTGATCTTGATAATTGGTGATATAGTTTTATCTTGATAATCTTGATGATGATAAGGGTTTCTTGGCAATTGGGTGATGTTCTTGATGAATCTTGATATTTCTTGATACTAAACGATAGGTTACGTTCTTGATGATTTAATTGTGATTAGAGCCCTAGGATGTAACGTGAAACTCGTATGACGTTATTCTTAATGTTTTGGGTGGGAATTTGCATGTTTGGGGTGTTAATTATGTTTAGAAAGCATGATAGAATATGTGCCGTATGTTTCTCGCTTTTGATCCGTTAATTGTCTACGTGTTGTCATCAATTGCGTTTAAAAGTGTCTAAGCATGGTTTCGGGTTCCACAAAGGTTCCCGGGGCGTTATTGGTGAAAAAGAGTCCGTGGGGGGTAGGTGGGGGTAGGGGACCTGCTACCTACCCGCGGCCAGTTTGGACGTCGCCGGCAGCGGGCAGCCGGCGGGCAGTCGACTGCCCGCCGGGCACCCGCTGCCCGGAAACTTGTCGCCGGCGGGTGACCCTTCACCCACCGGCTACCCGCTGGAAATAGTCCCAACTCGGGATCCCGGCAAACTCGATCACGGAATACTACCAATGTAATACCCCAGATTTTTAAGATATTTAAAACTTATAAAACAAAGGTGAAATCTCATTAAATCCCAAAACAGAATACAAGAGTACGGGGTGCTATGCCACACCTGAGCTAGAGAACTCGGGTGCACAGGCTAACTAACTAATGTCTCAATAATGTAAATGCGTAAATATGGCACGCAGGTTGAAAGGGAAACTAGCTACTTCTACGTTCCAAGTTCTAGCGCGCTCCAGTGACTTATTCTTCTGTGCCTGAAAGCCAAATATATCTGTTCAGCGAGAGATGCTGGTAACCCACTCCAACGCGTTGAAATACAATACATATAGATATATACATAGATATACGAAAACCATTTTGAACATGAAGATATATCCTACGAACTCTAGCTTCTAAAACAGGGATAGACTCGTCAGATAGGGCTCAGCATAGACAGCAGTTAAACCAACATATACAGTTACAAACAGGCAAGACAGGTAAAGATAAGCATAATTAATGATCATAACCCAACGCATGCGATTCCCAGTGTAAATCCCCTAGTCACATCCCCAAGATACTCATAACAACGACTCATCCGTATTTCATCACATAGCACACTTTGTTGGCGCCACAGGACCAATCGCATGCCCATACATGAGGGTCAGCGCATATAGCTCTGACACGGCCCCGCAGCACTGTAACACCCCGGATTTTCAAGATATTTAAAACTTATGAAATAAAGGTGAAATCTCATTAAATCCCAAAACAGAATACAAGAGTACGGGGTGCTATGCCACACCTGAGCTAGAGAACTCAGGTGCACAGGCTAACTAACTAATGCCTCAATAATGTAAATGCGTAAACATGGCACACAGGCCGAAAGGGAAGCTAACTACTTCTATGTTCCAAGTTCTAGCGCGCTCCAGTGACTTATTCTTCTGTGCCTGAAAGCCAAATATATCTGTTCAGCGAGAGATGCTGGTAACCCACTCCAACGCGTTGAAATACAATACATATAGATATATATACATAGATATACGAAAAGTCATTTCGAAGCATGAAGATATATCCTAAGAGACTCTAGCTTTCAAATTAGGGAACCGACTCGACAGATAGGGGTACACACAATCGATTAGACGTAATCAAGCATATACGATTCTCACATGGGGAGCAGTTATACATAAGCACAACCGATAATCACAATTAAGCATTACTAGTAGGAGTCCTATGGTCACGTTTCCATAACAGTCACATCATCAATTCTTCTCATCTCATCACATAGCACACTTTGTTGGCGCCACAGCACCAATCGCATGCCCATACATGAGGGTCAGCGCATATAGCTCTGACACGGCCCCGCAGTACCCTGCCCCGTCTCACATTACGGAGGAGTCGATCGCAACCGACTGATGAACCGCAGTTCTATATAATATTTATATACCTGACCGGTCTTTACCAGCCTGGTTAACAGTTGGGATGGTTCTCAACCCATTCAACTGCCCGTATAGTGGACCTTTGTCCTATATAATATTTATATACGTGACCGGTCTTTACCAGCCTGGTTAACAGCCGGTATGGTTCTCAGCCCATCCGACTGCCCGTATAGTGGAACTTAGTCCTATATAATATTTATATACCTGACCGGTCTTTACCAGCCTGGTTAACAGCCGACATGGTTCTCAGCCCATCCGACTGCCCGTATAGCCCGATTGGTCTCAACCAAATCGGGGTAACATGCACACATAACACATAGCAAGCACATGCATCCCATATTAACACATTGGGGAGGGGGAAAACGTATAACGAAACCTATGCATGGTCATCCACAACTAGGAACACTCCTAAGGGGTTCATACTTCTTATACCTAGGTCAACGGGATACCAATTCAACTAGCATGCAATGTATAAGACTCATACAACCTACGAACGGTACCCGAAATATCAAACCAGACATAGGCACGATAGACGGAGTCCGTTGGGACACCATGGGGGTCGGGGGAACATCAAACGGGGAAGCCGAAATCCCGAGGTAGGGAGTAAACCAGCGGGTAGCCGGTGGGTGAGGGTTCACCCGCCGGCTGCCCACCGGCGGCAACTGTTCCGGGCAGCGGGTGCCCGGCGGGCAGCTGCCCGCCCGCAGGCTGCCCACTGCCGGCGATGCCCAAATAGGCCGCGGGTAGGTGGCGGGTCCCCTACCCCCACCTACCCCCCATTGACTCTTTTCATCATAAAACGCCCAGGGAACCTTCGTGGAACCCGGAACCAAGCTTAGACACTTTCAAACGCAATTGATAACCCACGTAGACAATTAACGGATCAAAATCAAGAAACAAACGGCACATAACCTATCATGCTTTTCTAAACATAATAAACACCCAATCATGCGAATTCCCACCCAATGTACCAAGAAGAATACCATACGAATTCCACGATATAACCTAGGGTTCTAATTATTTTTAATCAACAAGAACACAATCCATCTTCCCAAATCAAGATTCGGTAGGAATATCATATAACTATCAAGAACCTCATATAAACATTAAGAACATCAAGAACACCCTATAATTATCAAGAACGTCATATGACCATCAAGAACGCCATAATTATCAAGAACCCATCATCGTCAAGATCATCAAGAATATCAATGGAATCATAACACCAAATACCAATATAACGAATCATCAACATACAATAATATGGGGGATCCTGAGGGGGGAATCATAACTATGAAAATAGGTTTTGTTGAGACATGGGTTACCTCTTAGCCTTAATTAATTCCTTGGCTATGAAGGGTCTTTCTTTAAGCTTTCTTGCTTTCTTGATTTTTTCTAAGGGGATTCTTGGAGCTCTTTGGGGTGGTGGGGCGTTTATTGTGGTGGGGGGTTTCTAGGTGCCTCTTAAGTCCCCTATTTATATATTTAGGAGTCCTAGTTAGGAACTAATATTATAGGCTTGCTAATTCTATTTCTTTTGGGACTAAGAATTGGGTTTAGGGATAAGGGCCCGTGGACTATGGTGGGCCTTTCCTAATTTAATTATTGTGATTTAATTCTTTCTCTTGGGGTAATTGATTAAATGATTTAATTGATCTTAGGGGTCGTAACACGGGGTGTTACACTCTCCCCCCCTTATGAGGGGTTTTGTCCCCGAAGCCCGGTGTGTTAATCCACTATTTCACCCCCAGGCATCCCGCATCTTGGCCTCCCGGTTAGGAATGTGGCCCCACGTTTTGCCTTAGCTGGGGTAGACTGGATTTCTTGTGGTGTTGTGATAGAAGGGTTTTAGGTCTACCTCGGTCTCCTGCTCCTGAGCTGGATGCCCCGCGAGTGCCCAAGGTGGCATCGATTGCTGCCACCCTCTGATCTAGTGCGCGTGTCGTACGGATCAAGGATGAGAATCCTTCCTCCATGATTTGGTTTTACCGGTTGAGCTGTGCGAGTATGCGTTCATTGATTGAGCCCTCGTTTCGCTCCCTTGGATTCCCTCCCGATCGTGGTTGCACCGATGGGTTGGGCTCGTCATCCTCCTCCTGGTCCTCATTTCCCTCCAGAACTCCGCAATCTTGCATTGCCCGTTTGAGCTTCTTGTTGGAGATGTCTAATTGGTCGACCAATTCTCTTTGCTCATCCTCGGGTTTTTGGCAGATCTCTTCGATGGTGAGGTAATCTCCTCCCCCGGTGTGGTAGATGTCATTGCGGCGTAGGTTTTGGGCGTTAAAGACCATGCCATTTACGGTCTTGACCTCGGTGTGGCTTAGGTCCACCCCCTTTTTCTCCATGATCCAACTTAGGATCATCCCGTAGGGTAGGCTAAGCCGGTTGTTTGTCTTGCAAAACTCCATGTGTTTTAGCATGAGCGCCGGCAGGTTGAACTTGATTTTATGTTTCAGTAGATAGGAAAAGGTGCACTCTAAGCTCCCTACGTTCCTGCTCTTATTATTGGTGGGCAAGAGGCTATCGGTTACAATCATAACCAATATCTTTTGCTCCGCCGATAGCCACTTCCGGTTTGGTCGCGTGGCCGAGGTGAACCCGTCCTCTTTCCCGAGTAGGTACCCGAGGTAGTCCTTGTACCTTGTGTGTTGGGTATCGATCCACCCCTTTCGGTCGTAGTTTGACACACCCGTGGTGGTCAATTTCAAGAGTTCGGCCAAACGGCCTTCGGAAAGCACAATTTCCTTGCCGCGGACCTTGGTGGTGATTTCTAGTTTGTCACCCCGTTTGGTGGCTACAAGATGTTGATATAATTCTTTCACCAATTCGGGGTACGTATCTGTAACACCCCAGATTTTCAAGACTTTTAAAACTTATATAATAAAGATAGAATCTCATTAATTCCCAAAACACAATACAAAGAGTACGGGGTGCTATGCCACACCTGAGCTGGAGAACTCAGGTGCACAGGCTAACTAACTACTATCCTCAATAATGCAAATACATAATCATGGCACGCAGGCCGAAAGGGAAACTAACTACTTCTACGCTTCAAGGTTCTAGCGCGCTCTAGTGTCTACTCTTCTGTGCCTGAAAGTCAAATATATCTGTTCAGCGAGAGATGCTGGTAACCCACTCCAACGCGTTGAAATAAAATACAGATAGATATATATATAGATATACGAAAAGTCATTTTGAAGCAGGAAGATATATCCTACGAGACTCTAGCTTTTAAAACAGGGATCGACTCAACAGATAGGGCTAAGCACAGACAGCAGTTATTCCAAGCATATACAGTTTACAACAGGTAAGATAAGCACAATTAATAATCATAATCCAACATATACGATTCCCAGTATAAATCCCATAGTCACATCCCCAAGATACTCATAACAACAACTCATCCATATCTCATCACATAGCACACTTTGTTGGCGCCACAGGACCAATCGCATGCCTATACATGAGGGTCAGCGCATATAGCTCTGACACGGCCCCGTAACACCGTGCCCCGTATCGCAACACGGAGGGGTCGATCGCAACCGACCGATGAACCGCAGCTCATCATAATGTTTGATCGCAACCAAATAGTGGACCGCAGCCCAAGAGTATGTCATCTGAACGCAGCCAGGAAAGTATGAACCGCAGCTCATGTAGAAACGTTTGATCGCAACCAAACGGTGGACCGCAGCCCAAGAGTGTAAATCTGACCGCAGCCAGCTTCTAAAATGCAGCTCAGGAATAACCAATCCGATCACAAACGGATTGGGGTATCATGCACACATAACACGTAGCAAGCACATGCAACCCACATTATCACATTGGGAAGGGGGAGAAAACGTATAACAAAACCTATGCGTGATCCTTCAGATACTAAGAATAATCCTAAGGGGTTCATACTCCTTTCACCTCGGTCAACGGGATACCAATTCAACTAGCATGCAATATATAAGACTCATACCACCTACGAACGGTACCCGAAATATCAAACTAGACATAGGCACGATAGACGGAGTCCGTTGGGACGCCACGGGGATCGGGGAAACATCAAACGGGGAAGCCAAAATCCCAAGGTGGGGTACAAACCAGCAGGTAGCCGGTGGGTGAGGGGTCACCCGCCGGCTGCCCGCCGGCGGTAGCAAATCCGGGCAGCGGGTGCCCGGCGGGCAGCTGCCCGCCTGCTGCCGGCGTTGCCCAAGAAGGCCGCGGGTAGGTGGCGGGTCCCCTACCCCCACCTACCCCCACTGACTCTTTCATCACAAAAACGCCCCGGGAACCTTTGTGGAACCCGAAACCATGCTTAGACACTTTCAAACGCAATTGATAACACACGTAGACAATTAACGGATCAAAATCAAGAAACATACGGCACATAACCTATCATGCTTTTCTAAACATAATCAACACCCAATCATGCGAATTCCCACCCCATATACCAAGAATGATATCATACGATACAACCTAGGGTACTAATCACTTTTAAATCAAAAAGGACACAATTCATCTTCTAATATCAAGATTCGGTAAGAATATCACATAGACATCAAGAACATCTTACAATTATCAAGAACATCATATAATCATCAAGAACGTCATATAATTATAAAGAACACCATAATTATCAAGAACCTCTCATCATCAAGATCACCCATGGAATCATCCCACCAATCATCAATAATAATATCACAATCATCAATACACAATAATATGGGGAAATCCTAAGAGGGAAATCATAGCTATGAAAATAGGTTTTGTTGAGACATGGGTTACCTCTTAGCCTTAATTAATTCCTTGGCTATGAAGGGTCTTTCTTTAAGCTTTTTCTTTCTTGATTTCTCCTAAGGGGATTCTTGGAGCTTCTTGTGTGGTGAGAGATTATGGTGGTGAAAGATCTAGGTGCCTCCTATATCCCTATTTATATATTTAAGACTCCTAATTAGGGTTTGAATGGTATGGGTTTACTAATTCTATTCCTTATAGGGCTAAGGGCTTATTTTAGGGATAAGGGTCCATGGTCCATAGTGGACCATATTAATTAATTAAAGGGAATCCTAATCGTAGTCTGAATAGTAAAAGGCCTACTTCCTTTATTCCTAATAGATAACTAGGTCTAGGATTCCTAATTAGAATCTGAATAGTAAAGGGTTTACTTTCTTTATTCCTAATAGGCTTAAGACTCTAATTTAGGCATGGGTCCACGGTTCATGGTGGACCTTATTAATTAATTAAAGGAAACCTAACCGAATTAAATTATATTTAATTATTATTAATCGGATTAATTAAATAATTAATCCGGGATTGAAGGCTGTAACACGGGGTGTTACACTCTCCCCCCCTTACGAGAAGCTTCGTCCCCGAAGCTTGGAAATCATTGCGGGGGTAACGAGTCCAAAGTAGTACGGTGGTCCTATAGCGAAAGCATTATACGGGGAACTATATAATTGTATGTTTATGTGTGCTGGGTTTTTGGGAATGATTAGGTTTAAAGGGCTAAGGGAGTGGGTTTCCAACCTGAGGACAAAGTGAATTTAGGAATTAGGATCAAAGTTTTCAAGGTTGCAGCTTAGGGTGTGAGGTTGCCACCTTGTATGGAATCGTTAAAATAGGGGATCAAGAGTGTGGTTGAAGGGTAGAAAGGGTTTTGAAATAAGGAGGGGGCCGATTTTCCGAGGGAGGGAAGGGAATTCGGCTAGGATGGGTTAAGGGTTCTCGATCTTCAAGTGACTATTCTGGTTTGATGCTTTGATCACGACGTATTGACGAACTGAGGATCCTTCTTCCTTGGTGTTGGCACTTGCTTGACTTTAAGATCCTTGTTAGACCTTGCTTCCTAGGCTAAGGTTTCATCCTTCTCCCCTATCTTGAGGGAATCTCCCGTGATGATTTAACACTAACTTCTTTAATGCGTCCAAGGTCTTGACCAAGTTTGGTCAACCAAGCCAATCTCTTAGGGCGCACTTCCCAAATTCTTCCCAAAGTTTCTTGGGAGTCGGTAAACTTTGGGTTGATTTTCCCTTCTTATTGAATTTCATCTCCTCTTTAGTGAATGAAATTCTTAGTAAGACTTCATGTCTTCCCCGAGGTTCGACTAGTTGTGCCTTTTTGTGTTACTTTTAATGGTGAAAGTGTCCTTGCATGCTCTTTTTCTTTTTGAAGCGCAGTTGGTTACCTAACCTCGTTGTGAAATGACTCGGTGACTTTACGAGCCATCTCATTTCCTTGTGGGTCCTTAATGACCCTTGAGATCTTGGCACAAATGTGTTTTTTACCTTTTTGCCTAGCACCACGGACTACGTAGTTCTTGATTCCATACAACTTGTAAGGAGTCCTCTGATTTGCTTGAACGATATCCATGGTTTGAAGGAGTCCTGGTCCATCCTTAGTATTTTGACTTTTACGGTCTTTGTGAGTCCTTAGCACGAGTTCCCAACTCGCCTCCTTGGTTTGCACAATCCTTTATGCCAATCATCCCTAGTTGGTTGCATCGTAGAGTCCAACTTCAACTCCACGTGTAATGAAATTGGTTGTGCTTTTCCGATGGTGTCTTGCGTGTCAAGGTCTTTTACCGGTGACACCATGTTTGGGCGACCCATGGTTCTTTACCCAAGACTCGCGTTCATCAATCGAGGCACACAAGTGCACCATGAATCAATAAAGTGAGGAGTTAAGAAATCAGCACATTGTACCAGTGGGCACGAGGTGGGCGGTCGTCCGCCTGCCAAGCTCCTGTTGGGGACCCGTCAAGGTCCCGTCAAGGTCCCGTTGGGGTCCCGCAGGAAGGTGACTAGGAAGAGTGAATTCTTTCGGGGAAAATCCCAAGAATGCACAGATTCAAGTCCCGACAAGTCCCATGTCCATGTGCACAATAGAAGGGACTTGAATACATAGGGTGGCCCATCGTATAGTTTTATTGATCCTTAGGTACGAGTTATAGATGAGTCAAGACTCTTGTAACACCCCAGATTTTCAAGACATTTAAAACTTATATAATAAAGGTAACATCTCATTAAATCCCAAAGCGTAACATAAGTGTACGGGGTGCTATGCCACACCTGGGCTAGAGAACCCAGGTGCACTGGCTGTCTAACTACTATCCTCCGAAATATAAATGCATAACATGGCACGCAGGCCGAAATGGAAACTACACTACTTCTACGCTCCAGTTCTAGCGCGCTCCAGTGGTCTAATCCTTTGTGCCTGAAAGCCAAATATATCTGTTCAGCGAGAGATGCTGGTAACCCATTCCAACGCGTTGAAATACAATACATATAGCAATATATATAAATATACGAAAACCCTTTTGAGCATGAAGATAAGTCCTACGAACTCTAGCTTTAAAACCGGGGATGACTCAACAGTTAAGGCTAGACACCAGCAGTAGACATAGCAAGCATATGTATTTCACAATAGATAAAGCAGTTACGACAAGGCATAAACGGTAATCATAATCCCATCATAAACAATCCCCAATATGAAACCCATAGTCACATCCCAAGGCACTCATAGTCACAACTCGTCCATATCACACACATCACGCACCTTGCTGGCGCCACGGGACCGATCGCATGCCCATACATGAGGGTCAGCGCATATAGCTCTGACACAGCCCCGCAGCACCATGCCCCGTATCGCAACACGGGGAGGTCGATTGCAACCGACCGATGAACCGCAACTCATCATAATGTTTGATCGCAACCAAACAGTGGACCGCAGCCCAAGAGAGTGTCATCTGACCGCAGCCAGGAAAAAGGACGAACCGCAGCTCGTATAGAAACGTTTGATCGCAACCAAACGGTGGACCGCAGCCCAAGAGAATGTCATCTGACCGCAGCCAGGAATACCAATCTGACCGCAGCCAGCTTCTGAACCGCAGCTCAGGATAACCAATCCGATCGCAACCGAATTGGGGTAGCACACACACATAACACATAGCAAGCACATGCAACCCACGTTACACATCGGGAAGGGGGATAAAGCGTATAACAGACCTATGCGTGATCCATCACATACTAAGAATAGTCCTAAGGGGTTCATACTTCCTTCACCTAGGTCAACGGGATACCAATTCACCTAGCATGCGATATAACAGACTCATAAACCTACGAACGGTACCCGAAACATCAAACTAGACATAGGCACGACAAACGGGGTCCGTTGGGACACCACGGGGATCGGGGAAACATCAAACGGGGAAACCGGGAGCCCGAGGTAGTGTAGTTTCCAGCGGGTAGCCGGTGGGTGGGGGTCCACCCGCCGGCTGCCACTGTTCCGGGCAGCGGGTGCCCGGCGGGCAGCTGCCCGCCCGCTGCTGGAGCTGCCCGAGAATGCCGCGGGTAGGTGGCGGGTCCCCTACCCCCACCTACCCCCCCACTGACTCTTTTCATCACTTTTCGCCCCGGGAACCGTTGTGGAACCCGAAACCATGCTTAAACACTTTACAACGCAATTAACAACAACAAGTAGACAATTAACGGATCAAATACGGGAAACGAACGACACATGGCCTATCATGCTTTTCTAAACATAATCAACACCCAAACATGCGATTTCCCACCCGATAATCCAAGAATCAAAGCATACGGTACAACCTAGGGTTCTAATCACTTTTATATCAACAAGAATGCGATTCGTCTTCTAATTGCAAGATTCGGTAGGAACAACACATAATCGTCAAGGATACCAATTAATCATCAAGAACATCATAATCATCAAGAACAACACATAATCATCAAGAATCCCAATTAATCATCAAGAACATCACAATTATCAAGAAACTCCCAATATCAAGATTATCAAGATTCCCCATGGAATCATTAAATCAACATCAATAATAAACATTGTAATTCGCCATTCACAATCATACGGGGGAAACCCTAAGGGGAAATCATAGCTATGAAAATAGGTTTTGTTGAGACATGGGTTACCTCTTAGCTTTAATTAATTCCTTGGCTATGAAGGATCTTTCTTTAAGCTTCCTTGCTTCCTTGATTTCTCCTAAGGGGATTCTTGGAGCTCTCCTGGGGTGGTGGGGCGTTTAGGCGTGTGGGGGGTTCTAGGTGTCTCTTAAGTCCCCTATTTATATATTTAGGAGTCCTAATTAGGAACTAATATTATAGGCTTGCTAATTCTATTCCTTTTGGGACTAAGGATTGGGTTCCATGGTCCATAGTGGACCATATTAATTAATTAAAGAGAATCTTAATCATAATCTGAATAGTAAAAGACCTACTTCCTTTATTCCTAATAGATAACTAGGTCTAGGATTCCTAATCAGAATCTGAATAGTAAAAGGTTTACTTTCTTTATTCCTAATAGGCTTAAGGCTCCAATTTAGGCAAGGGCCCACGGTTCATGGTGGGCCTTATTAATTAATTAAAGGAAAACCTAACCGAATTAAATCATATTTAATTATTATTAACGGGATTAATTAAATAATTAATCCGGGATTGAAGGCCGTAACACGGGGTGTTACACTCTCCCCCCCTTACGAGAAGCTTCGTCCCCGAAGCTTGGAAATCATTGCAGGGTTAACGAGTCAAGGGAAGAATCGTGGTCCTATAGAGAAGGTATTCCACGGGGAAATTGTATACTTGCACGCCTATGTGTGCTGGGTTTTTGGGAACGATTAGGTTTACAGGGCTAAGAGAGTGGGTTTCAAACTTGAGGACACGGTGAAATCAGGAATTAGGATCAAGTTTTCGAGGTTGCAACTTAGGTTGTGAGGTTGCCACTTGTATGGAATCGTTAAAACATGGGATTGAGAATGGGGTCTGAAGGGTAGAAAGGGTTTTGAAATAAGGAAGGGGCCAATTTTCCGAGGGAGGGAAAGGAATTCGGCTAGGATGGGTTAAGGTTTCTCGATCCTAAGTGAATAATCTGGTTAGATGCTTTGATCACGATGCGCCGACGAGCTGATGATCCTCCTTCCTTGGTGTTGGTGCTTGCTTGACTTTAAGGTCCTTGTTAGACCTTGCTTCCCAGGCTAAGGTTTCATCCTTCTCTTCTTTCTTGAGGGAATCTCCCGTGGTGATTCAACACTTACTTCTTTAATGCGCCCAAGGTCTTGACCGAGTTGGGTCAACCAAGCCAATCTCTTAGGGCGCACTTCCCAAATTCTTCCCAAAGTCTCTTGGGAGTCGATGGACTTTGGGTTGAATTTCTCTTCTTATTGAATTTCGTCTCCTCTTTAGTGGATGAAATTCTTAGTAAGACTTCATGTCTTACCCGAGGTTCGGCATTGTTGTGCCCTGTTTGGGTTATTTTTAATGATGAAGGTGTCCTTGCATGCCCTTTTTCTTTTAAAGCGCAGTCCGTTACCAAATTTCGTTGTGGGATGACTCGGCGACTTTACGAGTCACCTCATTTCCTTGTGGGTCCTTAATGACCCTTGAAGTCTTGGCGCGAATGTGTTCTTCACCCTTTTGCTTAGCACCATGGGCTACGTAGTTCTTGATTCCATACAACTTGTAAGGAGTCCTCTGATTTGCTCGAACGATGTCCATAGTTTGGAGGAGTCCCGGTCCCTCCTTAGCATTTTGACTTTTAAGGTTTTCGTGGGTTCTTAGTTCGAGTTCCCAACTCGCCTCCTTAGTTTGCGCAATCCTTTATGCCAAACATCCCTGGTCGGTTGTATCGTAGGATCCGATTTCAATTACTCGTGCAATGTAATTGATTGTGATTTCCCGATGGTGTCTCGTGCGTCAAGGTCTTTTACATAGGACACTATGTTTGGGTGGTCCATGGTTCCTTACCCAAGACTCACATTCCTCAATCGAGGCACACAAGTGCGCCACAAATCAATAAAGTGAGGGGTTAAGAAATCAGCACATTGTACCAGTGGGCGCGAGGTGGGCGGTCGTCCGCCTGCCAAGCTCCTGTCAAGGACCCGCCAAGGTCCCGTCAAGGACCCGTTTGGGACCCGCGGGAAAGTGACTAGGAATAGTCAATTCCTTCGGGAAAGACCCCAAAAATGCACAGATTCATGTCCTGACAAGTCCCATGCCCTTGTGCACAATAAAAGGGACTTGGATACATAGGATGACCCATCGTACAATGTTCATTGATCCTTAAGCACGAGTTCTAGAGGTAGATATACATACATATATATATATATATATATGTTTTCTTGGTCTGGGTTTAAAGGGGTATAAGAAGTGCAAGGGCTAGGTTTCAAAGTCGAGGGGCGGATAGGGTCGATGTCTCAAGGTCGTAATACAGGAAGGAAGGTTGCCACCTTGTACGAGTTTGTCTGTAATGAGGGATCAAGAGCGAGGTTTGGAGTGATAGGACGGATTCTTTAACGAAATGGCACTTGATTGGCAAGGGGAGGGAAAGGGGCTAAGGACTCTTGGCTTCGAGTGATTATGCCTGTTTGGGGCTTGGTCGTGGCGTGCAGTCGAACCGGTGGTCCCTTTTCCTTGGCTTTGTTTGATTCTAAGATTTTCGTTTGATCTTCTCTTCCCGTGTCGAAGTCCCCTTCGTCTCTATGGCTTCCAGGGGAATTCTCGTGATGGTTTCCGTGCACGTTCCCCTCGGATGTCCAGAAGTCTGGACCCAGTCGGTTTAGTGGGTCAAACCCCTAGGTCTTGACTCCTAATCTGTAACACCCCGTGTTACGGATTCTAAAACCAACTGATTAATTAATTAATTAATTAATAACCCAGGAGAAAGAATAAATTATAATGGTTAATTAGGGAAAAAGGCCACCATAGCCCATGGGCCCAATTATGTAAACCCAACCCCTAAACCCAATAGGAATAAACTCTAAATAAACCCTTAGATCTATAAATAGGGAACTTAGGGAGCACCTAGAACCCCCGCCCACACGCCTAGACGCCCCATCACCCCAGGAGAGCTCCAAGAATTCCCTTAGAAGAGATCAAGAAAGCAAGAAAGCTTAAAGAAAGATCCTTCATAGCCAAGGAATTAATTAAGGCTAAGAGGTAACCCATGTCTCAACAAAACCTATTTTCATAGCTATGATTTCCCCTTAGGGTTTCCCCCGTATGAATATAAATGGCGAACTACTATGATTATTATTGATGTTGATTTAATGATTCCATGGGGAATCTTGATAATCTTGATATTGGGAGTTTCTTGATAATTGTGATGTTCTTGATGATTAATTGGGATTCTTGATGATTATGTGTTGTTCTTGATGTTTATGATGTTCTCGATGATTAATTGCTATCCTTGATGATTATGTGTTGTTCCTACCGAATCTTGCAATTCGAAGACGAATCGTATTCTTGTTGATATAAAAGTGATTAGAACCCTAGGTTGTACCGTATGCTTGATTTTTGGATTATCGGGTGGGAAATCGCATGTTTGGGTGTTGATTATGACTAGAAAAGCATGTTAGGTTATGTGCGGTTCGTCTATCATATTTGATCCGTTAATTGTCTATGTGTTGTCGTTAATTGCGTTGTAAAGTGTCTAAGCATGGTTTCGGGTTCCACAACGGTTCCCGGGGCGAAAAGTGATGAAAAGAGTCAATGGGGGGTAGGTGGGGGTAGGGGACCCGCCACCTACCCGCGGCAATTTCGGGCAACTCCGGCAGCGGGCAGCCGGCGGGCGGGCAGCTGCCCGCCGGGCACCCGCTGCCCGGAACAGTGACAGCCGGCGGGTGGACCCCCACCCACCGGCTACCCGCTGGAATCTCACCCCACCCGGGACCCCGGCTTCCCCGTTTGATGTTTGCCCGATCCCCGTGGTGTCCCAACGGACCCCGTTTATCGTGCGTATGTCTAGTTTGATGTTTCGGGTACCGTTCGTAGGTTTATGAGTCTATTATAATGCATGCTAGTTGAATTGGTACCCGGTTGGCCTAGGTGGGAGAAGTATGAACCCCTTAGGACTGTTCTTAGCATGTGATGGATCACGCATAGGTTTGTTATACGTTTATTCCCCTTCCCAACGTGTAATGTGGGTTGTATGTGCTTGCTATGTGATATATGCGCGTGTTGCCCCAATTCGGTTGCGATCGGATTGGTTATCCTGAGCTGCGGTTCAGAAGCCGGCTACAGTCAGATGGGAATTCCTGGCTGCAGTCGGGTGACGGTATCCTGGGCTGTGGTCCGGAAGCTGGACGTAGTCAGATGGGAATTCCTGGCTGCGATCAGATGACATTTTCCTGAGCTGCGGTTCAGAGGCTGGCTGTAGTCAGATGGGAATTCCTGGCTACAGTCAGATGACACACTCTCTTGGGCTGCGGTCCACAGTTTGGTTGCGATCAAACATCATGATGAGCTGCGGTTCATCGGTCGGTTGCGATCGACCTTCCCGTGTTGCGATACGGGGCATGGTGCTGCGTGGCTGTGTCAGAGCTATATGCGCTGACCCTCATGTATGGGCATGCGATCGGTCCTGTGGCGCCAACAATGTGCGTTATGTGTGTGATATGGACGAGTTGTGACTATGAATGCCTTGGGATGTGGCTATGGGGTTTACATTGGGGACTGTTTATGATGGGTTGTGATTATTGTTTATGCCTCGCCTTATCTGCCTTATCTATTGTGAACTGCATATGCTCGTTATAACTATTGCTTGTGTCTGACCTTAACTGTCGAGTCATTCCCGGTTTTAAGAGCTAGAGTTCGTAGGATATATCTTCATGCTCAAAATGGTTTTCATATATCTATATATATATTGCTATATGTATTGTATTTCAACGCGTTGGAGTGGGTTACCAGCATCTCTCGCTGAACAAATATATTTGGCTTTCAGGAACAGAAGAATAAGTCACTGGAGCGCGCTAGAACTCGGAACGTAGAAGTAGATAGCTCCCCTTTCGGCCTGCGTGCCATATTATGCATTTACATTATTGAGAATATTAGTTAGTTAGCCTGTGCACCTGGGTTCTCTAGCTCAGGTGTGGCATAGCACCCCGTACACTTGTATTATGTTTTGGGATTTAATGAGATATTACCTTTGTCTTATAAGTTTAAAATGCCATGAAAATCTGGGGTGTTACAGTTGGTATCAGAGCCTAAGTTTGACCCTAGGAAAGACTCTTAAGACCGGACTTTAGGACATTAAGCTTGAACTCTAGGTAGTTAGGAACATAGGACTCAGGAATCTTAGGACGCGCGGTGAGATTGTGAAACCTACACATAACCTCCCTCACTTTATCCCTCTCTAATATTAGGAATCCCTTCCCCACTTATTATACCAAGATTGAAACACAAAATAACATCGACCTTTAATCGCCAGGAATGGCACCCAAGAAGAAACAGTCAGGAGCACCGGGACACCCCTCTCAAGAAATCTTGACTCAAGCCCTACAACGCCTGACCCAAATTGCCCAGGCACTAAGTACTATCGTACCCCAACCTCTGCCAACAGACGAGAACTTGGAAATCCACCACCAAGTCTCGGCACATCGACCACCCACCCTCTCGGGAGACGAAGACCCCACAACCCTCGAGGAATGGATTGAGACATTCGACAAGGTGTTCAGGACGACCCAATGCCCCGAACGCCACCGGGTCAGAATAGCCTCCTTCTATTTCAAGCACGAGGCCGACAACTGGTGGGCCCGCGAGGGGCCTATGTACGAGCAAGACCCCGGATTCAACTGGGAGGACTTAAAGACGCAGTTACGAGAACAGTTCTACCCCAACCACCTGAAGGCCGCCATGTGCGAGGAATTCCTAAATCTAGGACAGGGGACGGCCCCGGTCTCAGAATACTACCGACGATTCTGCAGACTGGCTCGCCTCGCCCCCGAGCTAGTACCCACCGAAGGGATCAAAGTCAGGAAATTCCTAACGGGCCTTAAGCCCGAACACCAGAGGTCCTTGGCCGCCCAAGAACCGGAGACCCTCGGAGAGGCCTATGCCAAGGCATGTCAGCTACAACAGGTAGCGGACCCGCCTCCAGGAATGCAACTGGGGTATAAAAGGAAACCCGAAGGAAGTCGTCCAATTCTCGCCAAGGAAGCTAAGAACCCCAAAACCGCCCCACTTGACCAAACCATCGCGCCGACTACCCGGGGAAGAATCCTCACCCTAAGCAAGGCCAGGATCGGAGATAGCAACATAGTCTCCGGAACCTTCCTAGTGCACGCCACCCCAGCTGTCATATTATTCGACTCAGGGGCTACCAACTCGTTTATAGCAACCGAGTTCGCCGCCCAACTCGGTCTTAACGCCACCACCAAGGTCCGACTCCATGTCAAGGTGGCCTCAGGCGAGGTCATAAAATGTGATCGCATGTACGAGCATGTAATGATCACCATTCAGGGAGTGGAATTCCCCAGTAACCTGCTCCAGTTTCAATTGGATGGGATGCAAGTAATCTTGGGCATGGATTGGCTAGGGAAGTTCCAAGCGCAAATCCTGTGCGGAGAGCAGAAAGTGGTCCTACGAGGGCCAAACGGTAAGAGGGTGTCATACCGCAGTGCCCGCCAGGATCCAGGGATCAAGCTGATAAACATGATGAAAGTTAGGAAGTATCTGGGCCAAGGAAACGAGGCTTTCTTATGCTCAGTCGAAGACCTCAACGCCAAAACACCCGAACCACAAGCCATCCCAGTGGTGAACGAGTTCACCGACGTCTTCCCAGACGAGATTCCCGGGGCACCCCCGACCAGAGAGGTCGAGTTCACCATAGACCTCATGCCGGGCGCCGCCCCGATCTCTAAACCACCCTACCGGCTAGCACCAAAGGAAATGAAGGAACTGAAAACACAACTCCAAGAACTGCTAGATAAGGGTTACATCCGGCCCAGCACCTCCCCATGGGGAGCACCGGTACTATTCGTTAAGAAGAAGGATGGGAGCATGCGCCTGTGCATCGACTACCGGGAACTCAACCAAGTTACTATAAAGAATAGGTACCCCCTTCCCCGAATAGATGACTTATTTGACCAACTCAAAGGGGCAGGGGTATTCTCGAAGATCGACCTGAGATCCGGGTATCACCAGATCCAAGTGGCCAAACCGGACATCCAGAAAACGGCCTTCCGGACACGTTACGGCCACTACGAGTTTACCGTAATGCCTTTCGGCCTCACTAACGCGCCTGCCATAATCATGGACCTCATGAATCGAGTATTCCGACCTCACCTGGATGACTTCGTCATCGTGTTCATTGACGACATCCTAGTCTACTCCCGAAATAAAGAAGAACATGAGAAACACCTACGCATATCTCTGCAAACCCTCAGGGAGAACCAACTCTACGCTAAATTCTCTAAGTGTGAATTCTGGCAAGACAGCGTAGCCTTCTTGGGCCACGTGATAACCAAGGAAGGGATTAGGGTGGACCCCGCTAAGGTTCGCGCCGTTAAGGAATGGGCCACGCCGAACTCACTCTCGGAAGTCCGAAGCTTCTTAGGTCTAGCGGGCTACTACAGGAGATTCGTACCCGACTTCACCAAGATAGCCCAACCCCTCATTAAGCTCATGAAAAAGGAAACCCCCTTCCGTTGGGACAACGGCTGCATCTCGGCCTTCCAAGCATTAAAGGATAAACTAACCACTGCACCCGTGCTAGCCATACCCTCCGGATCGGAAGGGTTTGAAGTCTACAGCGACGCATCCAAGAAGGGGTTAGGATGCGTACTAATGCAAAATGGCAAGGTAATAGCTTACGCATCCAGGCAACTCAAAACCCACGAAGAAAATTACCCCACCCATGACCTCGAGCTAGCCGCTATCGTATTCGCACTGAAAATTTGGAGGCACTACCTGTATGGAGTACAATGCAAGATCTACACAGACCATAAGAGCCTGAAGTACATTTTTACTCAAAAGGACCTAAACATGAGACAACGAAGATGGCTGGAACTCATAAAAGGACTACGACCTAGACATTCAATACCACGAGGGAAAAGCCAACGTAGTGGCGGATGCCCTAAGCCGAAAGACAAATCATTCCCTTAACACCACGTGCGTCCTACCGGACCATCTGTACAGGGACTTCCAAAGGCTACACTTGGAAATAATAGAGCAGGGACAAACTCGCCCCAATGCCTATCTACTCAACACACAGGCCATGCCCACCCTCTTCGAGGAAATCAAATCAGGACAACAACAGGACCCGGAACTAGATAAAATCCGTCGCGACCTGACTCGAGGGAAAGAGGGCCCCTTCAAAGCACACCCAGACGGCAGCCACCGCTACAAAGGGAGGTGGTGTGTACCCTCAACGCACCCCTACTTGAAACAGCAGATCTTGGAGGAAGGACACAACTCCCCTTACTCCGTCCACCCGGGCGGTGACAAATTATACCAAGACGTAAAGAAATCATTTTGGTGGCCGAATATGAAAAAGGAAGTCGCAGACTTTGTGGCCAAGTGCCTGAATTGCCAAGGGTAAAAGCCGAACGATGCAAACCCAAGGGACTCGTACAACCCCTTGAAATACCACAAGGAAAATGGGATTCCATATCCATGGACTTCGTCGGAGGGCTACCCCCAACAAAAACCGGTAAGGATAAAATCTGGGTCATAGCGGATCGACTCACCAAGACAGCGCGGTTCATTGCCATGAAAGAAACATGGACGATGACGCAACTAGCCCAAGCTTATGTAAACCGGGTAGTGAAATACCACGGAGTTCCCCGGAACATTGTGTCCAACCGAGATTCCAGGTTCCTCTCGCAATTCTGGAAATCACTACAAGCGGCGTTGGGGACGCAACTAAAGCTAAGCACAGCCTTTCACCCCACCACAGACGGCCAAACCGAAAGAACCATCCAAACCCTCGAAGACATGTTAAGAGCCTGCGCGCTCGACTTCCGATGGACGTGGGAAGAACACCTAGACCTCATCGAGTTCTCGTACAACAACAGCTACCACGCGAGCATTCGCATGGCACCATATGAAGCGCTGCATGGTCAGAGATGTAGAACCCCATTATGCTGGGAAGATATGGTCAACCCGGTAACACTGGGCCCCCAATACCTACAAGACACCATAGCTAAGGTCAAACACATCCAGGAAAGGATGAAGGCCGCCCAAGACCGCCAGAAGTCGTACGCCGACCTAAAAAGGAAGCAAGCCGAATTCAGCCTCGGGGACAAGATCTGGCTAAGGATCTCGCCCACACGAGGGGTAATGAGGTTCGGGAGAAAAGGAAAACTCCGCCCCCGGTTCATCGGCCCGTACAAAATCGTGGAGAGAATCGGAGACTTGGCCTACCGTCTCGCCTTACCCGTCGAGCTAGAACGAGTACACAACGTGTTCCACGTATCTCAGCTAAAGAAATACATACACGATCCAAGCCACGTGCTCCAACACGAGACCGTGGACCTCGACGAGTCACTAGTATACGAGGAGAAACCCGTAAGAATCCTGGACACCAAAACAAGAAATACCCGGAACCGAGTCGTGGAAATGGTGAAGGTTCTCTGGACCAACCACGGGACCGAGGAAGCCACATGGGAACTTAATGACACAATGAAGGAGCGGTACCCCGAGCTGTTCACTTCAGGTAACTAAGGGAAAACTTTCCTTTCTTTTTGTCACCCAGGGCCAAGCTTCGGGGACGAAGCTTCCTCTTAAGGGGGGGAGAGTGTAACACCCCGTGTTACAGATCCTAAAACCAACTGATTAATTAATTAATTAATTAATAACCCAGGAGAAAGAATAAATTATAATGGTTAATTAGGGAAAAAGGCCACCATAGCCCATGGGCCCAATTATGTAAACCCAACCCCTAAACCCAATAGGAATAAACTCTAAATAAACCCTTGGATCTATAAATAGGGAACTTAGGGAGCACCTAGAACCCCCGCCCACACGCCTAGACGCCCCATCACCACAGGAGAGCTCCAAGAATTCCCTTAGAAGAGATCAAGAAAGCAAGAAAGCTTAAAGAAAGATCCTTCATAGCCAAGGAATTAATTAAGGCTAAGAGGTAACCCATGTCTCAACAAAACCTATTTTCATAGCTATGATTTCCCCTTAGGGTTTCCCCCGTATGAATATAAATGGCGAACTACAATGATTATTATTGATGTTGATTTAATGATTCCATGGGGAATCTTGATAATCTTGATATTGGGAGTTTCTTGATAATTGTGATATTCTTGATGATTAATTGGGATTCTTGATGATTATGTGTTGTTCTTGATGTTTATGATGTTCTCGATGATTAATTGCTATCCTTGATGATTATGTGTTGTTCCTATCGAATCTTGCAATTAGAAGACGAATCGTATTCTTGTTGATATAAAAGTGATTAGAACCCTAGGTTGTACCGTATGCTTGATTTTTGGATTATCGGGTGGGAAATCGCATGTTTGGGTGTTGATTATGACTAGAAAAGCATGTTAGGTTATGTGCCGTTCAGCTATCATATTTGATCCGTTAATTGTCTGTGTTGTCGTTAATTGCGTTGTAAAGTGTCTAAGCATGGTTTCGGGTTCCACAACGGTTCCCGGGGCGAAAAGTGATGAAAAGAGTCAGTGGGGGGTTGGTGGGGGTAGGGGACCCGCCACCTACCCGCGGCAATTTCGGGCAACTCCGGCAGCGGGCAGCGGGCGGGCGGGCAGCTGCCGCCGGGCACCCGCTGCCCGGAACAGTGACAGCCGGCGGGTGGACCCCCACCCACCGGCTACCCGCTGGAATCTCACCCCACCCGGGACCCCGGCTTCCCCGTTTGATGTTTGCCCGATCCCCGTGGTGTCCCAACGGACCCCGTTTATCGTGCGTATGTCTAGTTTGATGTTTCGGGTACCGTTCGTAGGTTTATGAGTCTATTATAATGCATGCTAGTTGAATTGGTACCCGGTTGGCCTAGGTGGGAGAAGTATGAACCCCTTAGGACTGTTCTTAGCATGTGATGGATCACGCATAGGTTTGTTATACGTTTATTCCCTTCCCAACGTGTAATGTGGGTTGTATGTGCTTGCTATGTGATATATGCGCGTGTTGCCCCAATTCGGTTGCGATCGGATTGGTTATCCTGAGCTGCGGTTCAGAAGCCGGCTACAGTCAGATGGGAATTCCTGGCTGCAGTCGGGTGACGGTATCCTGGGCTACGGTCCGGAAGCTGGTCGTAGTCAGATGGGAATTCCTGGCTGCGATCAGATGACATTTTCCTGAGCTGCGGTTCAGAGGCTGGCTGTAGTCAGATGGGAATTCCTGGCTACAGTCAGATGACACACTCTCTTGGGCTACGGTCCACAGTTTGGTTGCGATCAAACATCATGATGAGCTGCGGTTCATCGGTCGGTTGCGATCGACCTCCCCGTGTTGCGATACGGGGCATGGTGCTGCGGGGCTGTGTCGGAGCTATATGCGCTGACCCTCATGTATGGGCATGCGATCGGTCCTGTGGCGCCAACAATGTGCGTTATGTGTGTGATATGGACGAGTTGTGACTATGAATGCCTTGGGATGTGGCTATGGGGTTTATATTGGGGACTGTTTATGATGGGTTGTGATTATTGTTTATGCCTCGCCTTATCTGCCTTATCTATTGTGAACTGCATATGCTCGTTATAACTATTGCTTGTGTCTGACCTTAACTGTCGAGTCATTCCCGGTTTTAAGAGCTAGAGTTCGTAGGATATATCTTCATGCTCAAAATGGTTTTCATATATCTATATATATATTGCTATATGTATTGTATTTCAAACGCGTTGGAGTGGGTTACCAGCATCTCTCGCTGAACAAATATATTTGGCTTTCAGGAACAGAAGAATAAGTCCACTGGAGCGCGCTAGAACTCGGAACGTAGAAGTAGATAGCTCCCCTTTCGGCCTGCGTGCCATATTATGCATTTACATTATTGAGAATATTAGTTAGTTAGCCTGTGCACCTGGGTTCTCTAGCTCAGGTGTGGCATAGCACCCCGTACACTTGTATTATGTTTTGGGATTTAATGAGATATTACCTTTGTCTTATAAGTTTAAAATGCCATGAAAATCTGGGGTGTTACATAATCCTTGTCGAGGGTTCTTAAGGGTAAGGGCGGTTTCAGGTTAGTCTTTCTTGTTCTATTGGGTTTCATCCCTTCCTTGGTGGATGACATTCTTAGCAAGGCTTTATGTCCTCCTTGAGGTTTGGCCTGTTGCACCTATTTGACGATGTTTTCTGTAGCGAGGGCCCCTGACACATTGAACGTATCTGTTTGCCCGCTCTTGTCAACGCATGGCGTTCTTCGGTGGCGTACGTACAGGCTATGGTTTCTCGTGAAACCTTCACGGTTTTCGTGCAAGGGTGGGGTGATACGTATTCGTAACCTCCACCTACTTCGCCGATTCCTATCTAACAACTTATTTTAATATTGAATCCATGAATGTCGGTTCTTCACGCCCTTGGGCAGGGTAAGGGCCTTATGCTGCTCTACGGTTTTTAACAGGGTTTCCAAACGGAGTGGGGATATGAACTTAGAGTAAGGGCAATAACAATTTAGGGTTTCCGAGGGTTTGGGTTAAGCGCAACAAAGGGTGAGCAAGGTAATGACGGTTGCGAATTTGCTCTTAAGGTAATTAAGGATTCGGGGTGGGAGTTTTCAACAAATAGGGGTATCAAGATGCTGGGGTTTCAGGGCGGATGATATTTTAAATTGGGGTGGTGGGGTCGCAAGGTGTCGCGATATACTTACCTTGCACCCAAGGATTCGACTAATGGTTTCGTTCCTTTGCTACTTTAATAGGTGTCCTAGTTCTCCTTCCTGTTTGTTGTAGCCGCAACCCGGGTTTGCCGAGATAAGGCAACTTGTCGGAAGGTGCATGTCATTTGTCTGACTCGAGGGTTATCGTGGTTACCCTGGGTTGGTGCGTATTGTAGTCCGTCCCTTTTAGCAGTCCTGACTGTAACGCCTTTTCTTAGTAGTCATCAAATCTTCCTTTTCTTTGGTCAGGGTCCTTGTCAAGTCTTTTGACGGGAGTTAGGACGAGGCGATTTATCGGGTAAGTGTACGTTACCCAGTTGTTGAAGTAAACTTATCTATTCGCCACCTTACCTGGTGTGGTAAGCGTAGGGGGAGGTTCATTTAAGTTAGAGAGGGATGAAGTGAGGGGAGGTTATGTGTAGGTTTTCACAATCTTACTGCGCGTCCTAAGATTCCTGGATCCTATGTTCCTAAGTACCTAGAGTTCAAGCCTAGTGTCCTAAAGTCCGGTCTTAAGAGTCTTACCTAGGGTCAAACTTAAGCTCTGATACCAACTGTAACACCCCAGATTTTCAAGACATTTAAAACTTATATAACAAAGGTAACATCTCATTAAATCCCAAATCGTAACATAAGTGTACGGGGTGCTACGCCACACCTGGGCTAGAGAACCCAGGTGCACAGGCTGTCTAACTACTATCCTCCGAAATATAAATGCATAACATGGCACGCAGGCCGAAAGGGAAACTACACTACTTCTACGCTCCAGTTCTAGCGCGCTCCAGTGCTCTAATCCTCTGTGCCTGAAAGCCAAATATATCTGTTCAGCGAGAGATGCTGGTAACCCACTCCAACGCGTTGAAATACAATACATATAGCAATATATATAAATATACGAAAACCCTTTTGAGCATGAAGATAAGTCCTACGAACTCTAGCATTAAAACCGGGGATGACTCAACAGTTAAGGCTAGACACCAGCAGTAGACATAGCAAGCATATGCATTTCACAATAGATAAAGCAGTTACGACAAGGCATAAACGGTAATCATAATCCCATCATAAACAATCCCCAATATGAAACACATAGTCACATCCCAAGGCACTCATAGTCACAACTCGTCCATATCACACACATCACGCACCTTGCTGGCGACACGGGACCGATCGCATGCCATACATGAGGGTCAGCGCATATAGCTCTGACACAGCCCGCAGCACCATGCCCCGTATCGCAACACGGGGAGGTCGATTGCAACCGACCGATGAACCGCGGCTCATCATAATGTTTGATCGCAACCAAACAGTGGACCGCAGCCCAAGAGAGTGTCATCTGACCGCAGCCAGGAAAAAGGACGAACCGCAGCTCGTATAGAAACGTTTGATCGCAACCAAACGGTGGACCGCAGCCCAAGAGAATGTCATCTGACCGCAGCCAGGAATACCAATCTGACCGCCAGCTTCTGAACCGCAGCTCAGGATAACCAATCCGATCGCAACCGAATTGGGGTAGCACACACACATAACACATAGCAAGCACATGCAACCCACGTTACACATCGGGAAGGGGATAAAGCGTATAACAGACCTATGCGTGATCCATCACATACTAAGAATAGTCCTAAGGGGTTCATACTTCCTTCACCTAGGTCAACGGTATACCAATTCACCTAGCATGCGATATAACAGACTCATAAACCTACGAACGGTACCCGAAAATCAAACTAGACATAGGCACACAAACGGGGTCCGTTGGGACACCACGGGGATCGGGGAAACATCAAACGGGGAAACCGGGAGCCCGAGGTAGTGTAGTTTCCAGCGGGTAGCCGGTGGGGGGGGGTCCACCCGCTGCCCGCGGCTGCCACTGTTCCGGGCAGCGGGTGCCCGGCGGGCAGCTGCCCGCTGCCGGAGCTGCCCGAGAATGCCGCGGGTAGGTGGCGGGTCCCCTACCCCCACCTACCCCCCACTGACTCTTTTCATCACTTTTCGCCCCGGGAACCGTTGTGGAACCCGAAACCATGCTTAGACACTTTACAACGCAATTAACAACAACAAGTAGACAATTAACGGATCAAATACGGGAAACGAACGGCACATGGCCTATCATGCTTTTCTAAACATAATCAACACCCAAACATGCGATTTCTCACCCGATAATCCAAGAATCAAAGCATACGGTACAACCTAGGGTTCTAATCACTTTTATATCAACAAGAATGCGATTCGTCTTCTAATTGCAAGATTCGGTAGGAACAACACATAATCGTCAAGGATACCAATTAATCATCAAGAACATCATAATCATCAAGAACAACACATAATCATCAAGAATCCCAATTAATCATCAAGAACATCACAATTATCAAGAAACTCCCAATATCAAGATTATCAAGATTCCCCATGGAATCATTAAATCAACATCAATAATAAACATAGTAATTCGCCATTCACAATCATACGGGGGGAAACCCTAAGGGGAAATCATAGCTATGAAAATAGGTTTTGTTGAGACATGGGTTACCTCTTAGCCTTAATTAATTCCTTGGCTATGAAGGATCTTTCTTTAAGCTTCCTTGCTTCCTTGATTTCTCCTAAGGGGATTCTTGGAGCTCTCCTGGGGTGGTGGGGCGTTTAGGCGTGTGGGGGGTTCTAGGTGTCTCTTAAGTCCCCTATTTATATATTTAGGAGTCCTAATTAGGAACTAATATTATAGGCTTGCTAATTCTATTCCTTTTGGGACTAAGGATTGGGTTCCATGGTCCATAGTGGACCATATTAATTAATTAAAGAGAATCTTAATCATAATCTGAATAGTAAAAGACCTACTTCCTTTATTCCTAATAGATAACTAGGTCTAGGATTCCTAATCAGAATCTGAATAGTAAAAGGTTTACTTTCTTTATTCCTAATAGGCTTAAGGCTCCAATTTAGGCAAGGGCCCACGGTTCATGGTGGGCCTTATTAATTAATTAAAGGAAAACCTAACCGAATTAAATCATATTTATTATTATTAACGGGATTAATTAAATAATTAATCCGGGATTGAAGGCCGTAACACGGGTGTTACAACTCTCGCATGTTCTTTTTGCTCAGTAGGTCGGGTCCGGTTTCCAATTAGCAACCTCGTCACCTCCACCGGGTGGTTGGTTATAAGCCAACTTTGTCTTTGCCTTGCTTGATTAATGATAAGCCTTCTTGGTCTTTCTTGGAGTTCGGCTTGTCGCTCGTTCTTTGTTCAGTCCTTTGGTGACCAAGTGCCTGGTGATGCATTTCTCTTCCTTGGAATGCATTGATCGACTGCCTTGGACGTCGCATGGTGTTTTGGCGATTTCGTGTGTTACATGTACTTCTTATGGTGTCTTAAAACCATCAAGGTCCTTGTTCCCAGGTAAGACCCTTATCGCCGGGAGGCTCTAGTTGTATGATACTTTCCATGCGTCTGTTTCCTCTTCTTGTCATATCGAGTCCTTTTCGACACTTCGTGCTAACGATTGAGAAAAGACGTTGTTTATGTACTACCTTTCTTTCTTGCATTTAATTGGCGTTCCCGGTCTCCGGGCTGGGATAGTTGCCCATTCTTAACCAGTTCCGGAAGGGTTCGCTCATGCTGGAGGGAGCGGTCTCCCACTTCCGTTACTCCTTCTTTCGGGTTTGTCCCTAAATTCCCCGTTTGGTAGAAGTTGGCATTACTGGTGTAAGCTTCGTTGGATGTGCGGGGTTTGCTTACAATTAGGGCTTTCTGGGTTTTGTAGTTGTGGTCTGTCACAGACTTCTTTATCTTGGTTGTCTGTGTAGGATCTAATTCAGGCGCGAAATGAGCCAGCTGGAGGGATCGTTTGTGGTATTCCCTGATGGTGGCCATCCCTTGTTTTAGGTGGAGGATTTTCCTCGTACATGGTTGCCCTTACAGTGCGGGGTGGAATCGTCCTCGTAACCGTGCCCCTAGGCACTCCTAGTTGAACCCCTGGTTGTTGCCCATAAGTGGGTTCTTCGTGGATTTATCAAAGATCAGCCTCGTGTCTTGAAGTGGAATGAGGCTTATCCCTACGCGGCGTTTCTCTCTGGGTATTCCACTAACCCAAGGACTTTGTTGATGGTTCGGGTTCATTCTTCGAGGAGTGTGGGATCCTTGACTGTCTTCTTGTTGGCGCCATGCTGCTGGTTTCAGGGTCAATATTTATTGTATCGATGAGTCAGTGTGCTGCACCCTTACCTTGGTGTGGTAAGCGTAGGGGGAAGTTATTTTGAGTTAGAGAGGGATAAGGTGAGGGGAGGTTACGTGTAGGTTTCACAATCTCACCGCGCGTCCTAAGGTTGCTGAATCCTATGTTCCTAAGTACTAGAGTTCAAGCCTAATGTCCTAGAGTCCGATCTTAAGAGTCTTATCCTAGGGTCAAACTTAGGCTCTGATACCAACTGTAACACCCCAGATTTTCAAGACTGTTAAAACTTATATAATAAAGATAGAATCTCATTAATTCCCAAAACACAATACAAAGAGTACGGGGTGCTATGCCACACCTGAGCTGGAGAACTCAGGTGCACAGGCTAACTAACTACTATCCTCAATATTGCAAATACATAATCATGGCACGCAGGCCGAAAGGGAAACTAACTACTTCTACGCTTTAAGGTTCTAGCGCGCTCCAGTGTCTACTCTTCTGTGCCTGAAAGCCAAATATATCTGTTCAGCGAGAGATGCTGGTAACCCACTCCAACGCGTTGAAATACAATACATATAGACATAT